>NC_139827.1:1206155-1228655 GCF_963691815.1 Echiichthys vipera | reverse complement strand
CTCTAGGAGCATAAACGTGTGTTAAAGTGTCCTCTAGGAGCCTAAACATGTGTTAAAGTGTCCTCTAGGAGCATAAACGTGTGTTAAAGTGTCCTCTAGGAGCATAAACGTGTGTTAAAGTGTCCTCTAGGAGCCTAAACATGTGTTAAAGTGTCCTCTAGGAGCATAAACGTGTGTTAAAGTGTCCTCTAGGAGCATAAACGTGTGTTAAAGTGTCCTCTAGGAGCATAAACCTGTGTTAAAGTGTCCTCTAGGAGCATAAACGTGTGCTTAGCCGTCCTCTAGGAGCATAAACGTGTGTTAAAGTGTCCTCTAGGAGCATAAACATGTGCTAAAGTGTCCTCTAGGAGCATAAACGTGTGTTAAAGTGTCCTCTAGGAGCCTAAACGTGTGTTAAAGTGTCCTCTAGGAGCATAAACATGTGCTAAAGTGTCCTCTAGGAGCATAAACGTGTGCTAGTGTCCTCTAGGAGCATAAACGTGTGCTAAAGTGTCCTCTAGGAGCCTAAACGTGTGTTAAAGTGTCCTCTAGGAGCATAAACGTGTGCTAAAGTGTCCTCTAGGAGCCAAAACGTGTGCTTAGCCGTCCTCTAGGAGCATAAACGTGTGTTAAAGTGTCCTCTAGGAGCCTAAACGTGTGCTTAGCCGTCCTCTAGGAGCCAAAACGTGTGTTAAAGTGTCCTTTAGGAGACTAAACGTGTGCTAAAGTGTCCTCTAGGAGCATAAACGTGTGCTCAAGTCTCCTCTAGGAGCATAAACGTGTGTTAAAGTGTCCTCTAGGAGCATAAACGTGTGTTAAAGTGTCCTCTAGGAGCATAAACCTGTGTTAAAGTGTCCTCTAGGAGCATAAACGTGTGCTAAAGTGTCCTCTAGGAGCATAAACGTGTGTTAAAGTGTCCTCTAGAAGCCAAAACGTGTCTTAAAGTGTCCTCTTCCCATCTGACACCTCGAGTGAACGTTGATTCACTGAAGGGGAAACTTGCGACCGCAGGAAAGAACGCTGGGATCCTCCAGTTTTTAACCAAACACGAGGTTCATCCAGTCAGCAGGACTCAGTGGAAACTGCAGCTTTCTTCCTCCTCACGTCGGCCAAGTGTGTCGCACGTGTGCAGCTTTTATTAAACAGTTTCCATCGTTTTCATTTCTCTGCACATTCGGCCAAAACTATCACAGTCACAGTCCAACACTCTGAGAAATGAGCTGCACTTTAGTCAGCGAAGAAACTGAAACGCAGTCAGCAGAAAGAAATTTACAGTCAGTGGCGTCCTCTAGGAGCCTGAACGTGTGTTAAAGTGTCCTCTAGGAGCCTGAACGTGTGTTAAAGTGTCCTCTAGGAGCATAAACGTGTGTTAAAGTGTCCTCTAGGAGACTAAACGTGTGTTAAAGTGTCCTCTAGGAGCATAAACGTGTGCTAAAGTGTCCTCTAGGAGCATAAACGTGTGTTAAAGTGTCCTCTAGGAGCCTGAACGTGTGTTAAAGTGTCCTCTAGGAGCATAAACGTGTGTTAAAGTGTCCTCTAGGAGCATAAACGTGTGCTAAAGTGTCCTCTAGGAGCATAACCGTGTGTTAAAGTGTCCTCTAGGAGCATAAACGTGTGTTAAAGTGTCCTCTAGGAGACTAAACATGTGTTAAAGTGTCCTCTAGGAGCATAAACGTGTGTTAAAGTGTCCTCTAGGAGCATAACCGTGTGTTAAAGTGTCCTCTAGGAGCATAAACGTGTGTTAAAGTGTCCTCTAGGAGACTAAACGTGTGTTAAAGTGTCCTCTAGGAGCATAAACGTGTGCTAAAGTGTCCTCTAGGAGCATAAACGTGTGTTAAAGTGTCCTCTAGGAGCATAAACGTGTGTTAAAGTGTCCTCTAGGAGCATAAACGTGTGTTAAAGTGTCCTCTAGGAGACTAAACGTGTGTTAAAGTGTCCTCTAGGAGCATAAACGTGTGCTAAAGTGTCCTCTAGGAGCATAAACGTGTGTTAAAGTGTCCTCTAGGAGCATAAACGTGTGTTAAAGTGTCCTCTAGGAGCATAAACGTGTGTTAAAGTGTCCTCTAGGAGCATAAACTTGTGTTAAAGTGTCCTCTAGGAGCATAAACGTGTGTTAAAGTGTCCTCTAGGAGCATAAACGTGTGTTAAAGTGTCCTCTAGGAGCATAAACGTGAGTAAAAGTTCCTTCAAATTCTGTCTCACTAAGTCCGTGTGTTGGAAAAAAGACATTTCCTGAGTGATTGAAATGAACCAAAGACTCTTTACGTCCTCGTCTTTAATAAAAGAATCGTCCACGTCGATGTTTTCAGAAACCAGATCCGTCTGAGAGAAGCGGAGCCGTCGCTTCACATGGTGTCGGGTCTCGGCCTCGGTGAATCCGAATGGGAACGGCGGTGTTGGTTTACGCTCCCTTCTTCCAATACAGGAGGGACAAAGGGAGCGGGACACAGGGCGAGAGGCCCCGGTGCTCCCCGGACACGCGGAGGCGACGCACACGGACAGACGGAGCATTGACGAGGACGAGGATCCGTCAGAGAAGCGGCGGCGGCTCAAGTGGAGCGCTCGGGTTCAGTGTCCGCACAGAAAAGGCTCCTGGTTGGTAACCGTACACGGGGAGGCTTTGTGGAGGCTGCAGCACACACACACACACACACACACACACACACACACACACACACACGCACACGCACACGCACACGCACACGCACACGCACACACGCACACACACACACAGGAGTGAAAGGTTGACATCCCCTGATGTGCAGGACTTTAAACCCACAGAGTGGATCTCTTCTAGTTTGGTCGTGGTTTTCCGTCCGTGTCTCGTCACAGGAGGT
This sequence comes from Echiichthys vipera, assembly GCF_963691815.1. NCBI lineage: Eukaryota > Metazoa > Chordata > Actinopteri > Perciformes > Trachinidae > Echiichthys > Echiichthys vipera. Next base: position 1,225,839 of record NC_139827.1, on the reverse strand, counting down.
TCCCCGGTCTGAAATCTGTCTTTATCTCAGTTTAGGAGGAAATTTAGGATTTTCGGGGCCACAGAAACATGTTTCCTACCTTCAGGTACCTTAGGAACGAAGTTTAGCTTTTACAGAAACGTCCGAACGTTCTAGATTTCAGTTCGGACGTTAAAGCCCCGTCTGAAATTCAAAGGAATCACAGCAGCACTGTTGTTTGGTGCGTAACAATGAAAAGCTATCATTAGCAACAGCCTAGGCTAGCTACTTAAATGTGAATAACACAAACCTCTGCAGCAGCATGAGAAGAGTCCCTACACACACAACAAAGCATCATCAGCGTAGTTAGTGAAGCCAGAGTTTATTAAAGAGTGTTTTAAAGACTTACCTACTGGCCCCTGCACCAGCTCCTCTCATAGTAAAGTCCGTTACAGTGGAAGGAGCCCATTGGTGCTTTGTTGTGTGTGTAGGGACTCTTCTCATGCTGCTGCAGAGGTTTGCTGTTATTTTCAGCAGCATTAGTGGTTAAATATAGGCGTCAATTAACAAATGTGACCAAAGAAAGTGCTTAAATGTGACTTTTGTTTCTGTAGCTTTAACTAAGAAGAGAGAAAGATACAAAACCACCACAAAAAGATGCAAAACCACCACAAAAAGATGCAAAACCACCACAAAAAGATGCAAAACCACCACAAAAAGATACAAAACCAACACAAAAAGATGCAAAACCACCACAAAAAGATGCAAAACCAACACAAAAAGATGCAAAACCAACACAAAAAGATGCAAAACCACCACTAAAAGATACAAAACCACCATAAAAAGATGCAAAACCACCACAAAAGATACAAAACCACCACAAAAAGATACAAAACCACCATAAAAAGATGCAAAACCACCACAAAAAGATACAAAACCATCACAAAAAGATGCAAAACCACCACAAAAAGATACAAAACAACCACAAAAAGATGCAAAACCACCACAAAAAGATACAAAACAACCACAAAAAGATGCAAAACCACCATAAAAAGATACAAAACCACCAACAGGTTCACTCTCTACGCTGATGATGCTTTGTTGTGTGTGTAGGGACTCTTCTCATGCTGCTGCAGAGGTTTGCTGTTATTTTCAGCAGCATTAGTGGTTAAAAAAGACCTTTGAATGCCTTCACCGTGCTGCCCCGAGCTAACCACTGTTAGCCACGTCCGGCTGTTAGCATCTCTCCTGGATTTCTACATTAATAAAAACTGTCTCCATGGTTACTGATGATGAAAGTGCAGAAAAAGAACCTGGAGTCGAACTTCAATGTCTTGATGTTTGACTTGAAATGCCAATAAAATAATATGAAGACGTAACTGTGACACGTTTGCAACAACTGCACTTTCCTGTCGCCGTGCAGGAGTCGAGTTCACGTGTTTCCAGAGGGCAAAGGTTCCTGGTTGATATTTGGGAACGATCGTGGTTAAGTGTAGAAACAGCGGTCTGATGTGCTGTGAGCGCGGACGCCTCAGTGAAGACGGAAACCCCGGAGAGGTGGTGCTGACCTCTCCTCCGTCTGCCCTTTCCTCTCATTGTGCTCCATTGTTCCAAATCCCGAACCTCGCCAGTGAACACATGAGGGTTCAGAGCCGAGCCGCTCACCTGCTGCCGGGGCAGGAAACCCGGCGTAAACACGGCGGCGGCGGCTCCGCTTCACGCCTCTCCTCCCAGAGGACCCACGGCGGAGTTCAAAAGCTTTTTTCCAGATGCTTCTTTTATTTTTTTGGTGCTTTGTTTTGTTTCCAACAAACGCTGAGGTCATCGCTCCTCCGGCTCCTGAGACGCAGTTCAGCCCGCTCGTGTTTGGCTGCGGCGGCGTGCGTGCTCACCGGGGCGTGAACATGAATGGGAGGTTGTGGTGGCGGCCGAATGACATCAGCTGAGAGCAGGAAGGCTTTGAATCAGCCGCACAGTCTGGAACCGACCAGCGCCTCGAGAAGTGGAGGCCTGGAGGTGCGTCTGCACTCGACAGGATTACACACACGGTCGATGGTACAGACGCATCTGCAGGACGAGTTAGGCGCGTTTTGCTCGACAAGATGGACGCCATGTTGCTTAAAACGCGTAAACCTTTTCAGGCGTGTTGCGCGACGATGTGGCGCGTCAGCCAATCAGTGTTGAGATTGCGGTTCTCTGTGAAACATCCAGGGGGTCACCGAAGACGCCGTTGTTGAAACCAGACTGTTCCTGTGGATGTGATAAAATAATGGATCTAACTCTGACCTGAGGGCGGCAGCGACGCTGGGCTTTAGAAGAAGAAGAAGAAGAAGAAGAAGAAGAAGAAGAAGAAGAAGAAGAAGAATAAGAAAGCCGTCACCACAGAGTGAAGCGTGTCCCGGTCTGATCCCGGGGGCGGGGCAGCCCCTGTACAGCTCTGGAGGTTAAATCAGTGACGGTCTGATCTCTTTTAAGCGCCACACGCTTCCTCTGAGAGCTACTTCCTGTTCTTTTAGCAGCACTCAGACCTGGTTAGCATTAGCATTAGCATAACTACAGGTTTATGGCTACTCGCTAACTGCCTGTGGCTCCAAACGTGTCGCTTGCTCATTCATTCATCCATAACCTCTTGTCCCTGTCTGGGTCTCGGGGGGCGTGAGGCGGGTCCACCCTGGACAGGACGCCATCACAGGACGCCATCACAGGACGCCATCACAGGACGCCATCACAGGACACCATCACAGGACGCCATCACAGGACACACAGAGACGCACAGAGACAGACAAACATTCACGCTGTTTACGTCTCTCTCTCTCCCTCTCTCTCTCTCTCTCTCTCTCTCTCTCTCTGCGGTTCGTCCCTTTTCCCTGCAGCGTTGTTTGATCTGGACTCATCCTGGATGATGAAACAGCTCCTTTGGCTCCGCCCCCCGGCCCATGAACCCCCCCCCCCCGGGTAAAGGTTAACGTGTGCAGCTCCCTGCAAATCTGGTGACACAAAACATTTACCCACAATCCCGCGCTGCTGGCCTCGGCGTCGCTGCGATAACAGTGTTTACGGCTGATGTCACGCAGTGGCGAGGTGGTTCTTGGCTGTGATTGGCTGAGAGGCCGCAGGGCGCCGATCACAGCGGGAGTTCACGACCCCGACATCGACCACAGAAGAAGAACGAGTGTCGTCAGCCTGAAGCTCCAACTTCTTCTTCTCTGTTTTTGGTTTAATTTGTTGTTGTTTTATCTCTGGCCCCCTGACTCTTTGGGCCCCTGACTCTTTGGGCCCCTGACTCTCTGGGCCCCTGACTCTTTGGGCCCCTGACTCTCTGGACCTCTGACTCTTTGGACCCCTGACTCTCTGGACCCCTGACTCTTTGGACCCCTGACTCTTTGGACCCCTGACTCTTTGGGCCCCTGACTCTCTGGCCCCCTGACTCTTTGGGCCCCTGACTCTTTGGGCCCCTGACTCTCTGGGCCCCTGACTCTTTGGGCCCCTGACTCTCTGGGACCCTGACTCTTTGGGCCCCTGACTCTTTGGGCCCCTGACTCTCTGGGCCCCTGACTCTTTGGACCCCTGACTCTTTGGACCCCTGACTCTTTGGACCCCTGACTCTTTGGACCCCTGACTCTTTGGACCCCTGACTCTCTGGACCCCTGACTCTTTGGGCCCCTGACTCTCTGGGACCCTGACTCTTTGGGCCCCTGACTCTTTGGGCCCCTGACTCTCTGGGCCCCTGACTCTTTGGACCCCTGACTCTTTGGACCCCTGACTCTTTGGACCCCTGACTCTTTGGACCCCTGACTCTTTGGGCCCCTGACTCTCTGGGACCCTGACTCTTTGGGCCCCTGACTCTTTGGGCCCCTGACTCTCTGGGCCCCTGACTCTTTGGACCCCTGACTCTCTGGGCCCCTGACTCTCTGGACCCCTGACTCTCTGGGCCCCTGACTCTCTGGACCCCTGACTCTTTGGACCCCTGACTCTTTGGACCCCTGACTCTTTGGGCCCCTGACTCTCTGGGACCCTGACTCTCTGGGCCCCTGACTCTTTGGGCCCCTGACTCTCTGGGCCCCTGACTCTTTGGACCCCTGACTCTTTGAGCCCCTGACTCTTTGGACCCCTGACTCTCTGGGCCCCTGACTCTCTGGGCCCCTGACTCTCTGGGCCCCTGACTCTTTGAGCCCCTGACTCTTTGGACCCCTGACTCTTTGGGCCCCTGACTCTTTGGACCCCTGACTCTCTGGCCCCCTGACTCTTTGGGCCCCTGACTCTTTGGGCCCCTGACTCTCTGGGCCCCTGACTCTTTGGGCCCCTGACTCTCTGGACCTCTGACTCTTTGGACCCCTGACTCTCTGGACCCCTGACTCTTTGGACCCCTGACTCTTTGGACCCCTGACTCTTTGGGCCCCTGACTCTCTGGCCCCCTGACTCTTTGGGCCCCTGACTCTTTGGGCCCCTGACTCTCTGGGCCCCTGACTCTTTGGGCCCCTGACTCTCTGGGACCCTGACTCTTTGGGCCCCTGACTCTTTGGGCCCCTGACTCTCTGGGCCCCTGACTCTTTGGACCCCTGACTCTTTGGACCCCTGACTCTTTGGACCCCTGACTCTTTGGACCCCTGACTCTTTGGACCCCTGACTCTCTGGACCCCTGACTCTTTGGGCCCCTGACTCTTTGGACCCTGACTCTTTGGGCCCCTGACTCTTTGGGCCCCTGACTCTCTGGGCCCCTGACTCTTTGGACCCCTGACTCTTTGGACCCCTGACTCTTTGGACCCCTGACTCTTTGGACCCCTGACTCTTTGGGCCCCTGACTCTCTGGGACCCTGACTCTTTGGGCCCCTGACTCTTTGGGCCCCTGACTCTCTGGGCCCCTGCCTATTTGGACCCCTGACTCTCTGGGCCCCTGACTCTCTGGACCCCTGACTCTCTGGGCCCCTGACTCTCTGGACCCCTGACTCTTTGGACCCCTGACTCTTTGGACCCCTGACTCTTTGGGCCCCTGACTCTCTGGGACCCTGACTCTCTGGGCCCCTGACTCTTTGGGCCCCTGACTCTCTGGGCCCCTGACTCTTTGGACCCCTGACTCTTTGGACCCCTGACTCTTTGGACCCCTGACTCTTTGGACCCCTGAGTCTTTGGACCCCTGACTCTCTGGACCCCTGACTCTCTGGGCCCCTGACTCTCTGGGCCCCTGACTCTTTGGGCCCCTGACTCTTTGAGCCCCTGACTCTTTGGACCCCTGACTCTCTGGGCCCCTGACTCTCTGGGCCCCTGACTCTCTGGGCCCCTGACTCTTTGAGCCCCTGACTCTTTGGACCCCTGACTCTTTGGGTCCCTGACTCTTTGGACCCCAGACTCTCTGGACCCCTGACTCTTTGGACCCCTGACTCTTTGGGTCCCTGACTCTCTGGACCCCTGACTCTCTGGACCCCTGACTCTTTGGACCCCTGACTGTCTTTGGATGCATGTTGGCATCACCATCATGATGAGTATCTCAGCGTGGTAATGTTAGCATCATCATGATGAGCCCCTAAGCATGCTAATGTTAGCCTTTAGCCCGTGCAGCCTCAGTGAGCTGTGCCCTCGTTCTCGTGGAGACGGGGAGTCGGCCAGGGGAGAGGTCAGGTGACACTGTGACGTTTACAGAGAGACTTTACCTGTTTAATGTTTTGCATCTTTTTATGGTGGTTTTGCTCTTTAAAAAAAAAAAGCTTGAATGAAAACGCAAAAAAATCAACTTTCATGTCCTTGAGCTTTGTTTTGGTAAAGTTTCCTCCCCCCCCCCCCCCTCTCCCCCCCCCTCTCTGAGTCATGGGGTTGCACAATAGCAGAGCAGCGTAATCGCATAAAGCCGGCTTATCTGTCTCGCCAAGGGCACCCAGTGTACTCTGACCCAGTGTGTGTGTGTGTGTGTGTGTGTGTGTGTTTGTGTGTGTGTGTGAGTGTGTGTGAGTGTGTGTGTGTGTGTGTGTGTGTGTGTGTGTGCGTGTGTGCGTGTGTGTGTGTGTGTGTGTGTGTGTGTGTGTGTGTGTGTGTGTGGATAAGCAGTCTGAGTGCAGATCCATTAGGAGGAAGTGAAATGGAGCGACTCACAGGTTGTAGAGGAGCAGGTGGGCGATCGCATCAAATCACCTCCACGGAAACAAACAGGAGCAACTGACATCAGTTTATACACTTATATATATATATTTATATATATATTATATATTTATACACATATATACGTATATATGTGTATAAATATATAAATATACATATATATGTGTATAACTACATTTGCTTTGAATCTCCCCTGTGCAGAAACACGCGGTCGCTGTGGGTCACGATGAGTCAGTGATCAGACTTTAATGTTCTGCTGATGAACACGTTCACGGCCGTATTCAGAGACAACGGGCCCCTGGGCTCAGACCTGTTTGAGCCCCCCCCCCCCTCTGCCTGCAGGAACAAGACACCATCATGCAAAGAGTCCACTTTCAGGTGTTTTGGAGCCATTTTGCATCTTTTTGTGGTGGTTTTGCATCTATTTTTAGTCATTTTGCATCTTTTTGTGCTGGTTTTGCATCTATTTTTAGTCATTTTGCATCTTTTTTGTGTCATTTTGCATCTATTTTTAGTCATTTTGCATCTTTTAATGCTGGTTTTGCATCTATTTTTAATCATTTTGCATCTTTTTGTGCTGGTTTTGCATCTATTTTTAGTCATTTTGCATCTTTTTGTGGTGGTTTAGCATCTATTTTTAGTCATTTTGCATCTTTTTGTGGTGGTTTTGCATCTATTTTTAGTCATTTTGCATCTTTTTGTGCTGGTTTGGCATCTATTTTTAGTCATTTTGCATCTTTTTGTGGTGGTTTTGCATCTATTTTTAGTCATTTTGCATCTTTTTGTGCTGGTTTTGCATCTATTTTTAGTCATTTTGCATCTTTTTGTGCTGGTTTAGCATCTATTTTTAGTAATTTTGCATCTTTTTGTGGTGGTTTTGCATCTATTTTTAGTCATTTTGCATCTTTTTGTGCTGGTTTAGCATCTATTTTTAGTCATTTTGCATCTTTTTGTGGTGGTTTTGCATGTATTTTTTAGTCATTTTGCATCTTTTTGTGGTGGTTTTGCATCTATTTTCAGTCATTTTGCATCTTTTTGTGGTGGTTTTGCATCTATTTTTAGTCATTTTGCATCTTTTTGTGGTGGTTTTGCATCTATTTTTATGCATTTTGCATCTTTTTGTGGTGGTTTTGCATCTATTTTTAGTCATTTTGCATCTTTTTGTGGTGGTTTTGCATCTATTTTTAGTCATTTTGCATCTTTTTTGAGTCATTTTGCATCTTTTTTGTGTCATTTTGCATCTTTTTTGAGTCATTTTGCATCTTTTTTGAGTCATTTTGCATCTCTTGTTGGACGCCTCCTCTCTGCATCATCATCATGTTGACTCAGTAACGAGGTCCAGACACGGATCTCCTCTTGTTTAAAAACATTTCTTTCTTCCTGGGAAATTCCGATCACTTCCCGTCTCCTCCTCTTCCTCCTCCTCCCGTCCTCTGGGTTCACTCAGAGCCCTGTCTTCCCCAACACACACACACACACACACACACACACACACACACACACACACACACACACACACACACACACACACACACACACACACACACAGAATCCCCATCATGGCTGCAGATGTGGCACATCTGGCTCCAGGAGTGAGTCATTATTCTTGGCTCTGCTCTCCGTCTTTCTCTTTCTCTCTCTCATCGGCCGCCGCCGCCGCCGCCGCCATGGCAACTGACGGATGTTTGGCAGGAAGAGGCCGGAGAGTTTATGTGTCAGAGAAACAAGAAGCAAAGTGTGTAAACAAAAGAGCGAGGGGGCGAGGGGGGCGGGGCTCCAGTCCAACCCCAGAGCTCTGAGTCTGAACCGAGGCCTCTGACAGAACAGAGCTGTGCCACACCGCCACCGCCACCGCCACCGCCACCGCCACCGCCACCGCCACAGCTTGGCAGCAGCCACGTTTTCCCAGCAGCCCTTGCGTTGGCAGCAGGCCTGCAAAGAGGATTAGGACGGGGGGGGGGGGGGGGGGGGCGCGGAGGGGGGGGTGGCGAGGGGAAAAAGAGAGCCTTGTTGTTTTCCTCTCGTCCCCTCGGTGACATCACCGCCGTCTGTTTCCAGATGCGAGGCGTCCAAAGCGTTTTTTTTGTCCCGGGTTTATTGGACTTGGCCGTCTCCATTTTCTAAATGTTGCGTCTGGTGCTGTATCCGGGGGGGTTTGGCATTTGGCGTCCAAAATGGCGCCTTCTGCAGCGTCGACAAAGACAGGGCGGCTCCTGTGTTCCTGTAAATAATAAATAATGAATGATGATAAAGACGCATCGTCACGTACGTCACAAAGGCTGGCGCTCAAAAGGTCATCGGTTTCTTTCTGCAGTGGTGAATTGGGCGGCGAGCGAGTGACCAAAGGGTCGCCGGTTCAATCCCCGAGAAAGTGAATAAGCAGCGCTCCGTCATCGTCACCACTGACGTGCCCTTGAGCAAGGCTAACCATGGCGTGGTGAAAGCGTCCAAACATGACCCCGACCCTGACCCTCCTCTGCACGCCAGTGTTCTCACGTCCTCCTCGTGGCGTCTTCGTGGCGTCTTCGTGGCGTCTCCGTGGCGTCTCCGTAGCATCCTCGTGACGTCTTTGTGGCGTCTTTGTGGCATCTTCATGGCGTCCTCGTGCGGGCCGCGGAGCCTCCAGGAGCCGTCTCAGTAAAGCTGCTGATGCAGGAAGTGAAGGATATTTTGGGCCTCAGACTGTAAACGGTTAATCATTCCTGGAGCGCCGGTTTGACCTCGCCGTCACCGCGCCTGTGTCCCGTCGTGGACGCCCCCCCTCACCCCCCCCCCCCCCCCCATGTGAAGCTGCTCAGCTGAATAAACTGAGCGGGTCGACCCCTGAAGACATGAGGCCAAGTCTGCAAAGCTCCCATCTGAGAGGCTATTTAAAGACGCCGCGCTGAGCTGCAGCGTCTTCAAGTGTGTTCAGACTTTACTTGTTATCCGCAAACACCTTTACCGCAAACACCTTTACCTCAAATACCTTTACCTCAAACGCCTTTACCGCAAACACCTTTACCTCAAACACCTTTACCTCAAACACCTTTACCTCACACACCTTTACCTCAAACACCTTTACCTCAAACACCTTTACCTCAAACACCTTTACCGCAAACACCTTTACCTCAAACACCTTTACCGCAAACACCTTTACAGCAAACACCTTTACCGCAAACACCTTTACTGCAAACACCTTTACCTCACACACCTTTACCGCAAACACCTTTACCGCAAACACCTTTACCTCAAACACCTTTACTGCAAACACCTTTACCTCACACACCTTTACCGCAAACACCTTTACCTCAAACACCTTTACCTCAAACACCTTTACCGCAAACACCTTTACAGCAAATACCTTTACCGCAAATACCTTTACCGCAAACATCTTTACCGCAAACACCTTTACCTCAAACACCTTTACCTCAAACACCTTTACCTCAAACACCTTTACAGCAAACACCTTTACCTCAAACACCTTTACCGCAAATACCTTTACCTCAAACACCTTTACCTCAAACGCCTTTACCTCAAACACCTTTACCTCAAACACCTTTACCGCAAACACCTTAACCGCAAACACCTTTACCGCAAACACCTTTACCGCAAACACCTTTACCGCAAACACCTTTACCGCAAACACCTTTACAGCAAATACCTTTACCTCAAACACCTTTACCTCAAACACCTTTACCTCAAACATCTTTACCGCAAATACCTTTACCGCAAACACCTTTACCGCAAACACCTTTACCTCAAACACCTTTACCTCAAACACCTTTACCTCAAACACCTTTACCGCAAACACCTTTACCGCAAACACCTTTACCGCAAACACCTTTACCGCAAATACCTTTACCTCAGACACCTTTACCTCAAACACCTTTACCTCAAACACCTTTACCTCAAACACCTTTACCGCAAATACCTTTACCTCAAACACCTTTACCTCAAACACCTTTACCGCAAACACCTTTACCTCAAACACCTTTACCGCAAACACCTTTACCGCAAACACCTTTACCGCAAATACCTTTACCTCAGACACCTTTACCTCGGACACCTTTACCTCAAACACCTTTACCTCAAACACCTTTACCTCAAACACCTTTACCGCAAACACCTTTACCGCAAACACCTTTACCGCAAACACCTTTACCGCAAATACTTTTACCTCAAACACCTTTACCTCAAACATTGTTACCGCAAACACCTTTACCGCAAACACCTTTACCGCAAACACCTTTACCTCAAACACCTTTACCGCAAACACCTTTACCGCAAACACCTTTACCGCAAATACCTTTACCTCAGACACCTTTACCTCAAACACCTTTACCGCAAACACCTTTACCTCAAACACCTTTACCGCAAATACCTTTACCTCAAACACCTTTACCTCAAACACCTTTACCGCAAACACCTTTACCTCAAACACCTTTACCGCAAACACCTTTACCGCAAACACCTTTACCGCAAATACCTTTACCTCAGACACCTTTACCTCGGACACCTTTACCTCAAATACCTTTACCTCAGACACCTTTACCGCAAACACCTTTACCGCAAACACCTTTACCGCAAATACTTTTACCTCAAACACCTTTACCTCAAACATTGTTACCGCAAACACCTTTACCTCAAACACCTTTACCTCAAACATTGTTACCGCAAACACCTTTACCGCAAACACCTTTACCGCAAACACCTTTACCTCAAACACCTTTACCGCAAACACCTTTACCGCAAATACCTTTACCTCAAACACCTTTACCTCAAACACCTTTACCTCAAACACCTTTACCTCAGACGCCTTTACTTCAAACACCTTTACCGCAAACACCTTTACCGCAAACACCTATACAGCAAATACCTTTACCTCAAACACCTTTACCGCAAACACCTTTACCGCAAACACCTTTACCGCAAATACCTTTACTTCAAACACCTTTACCTCAGACACCTTTACCTCAAACACCTTTACCGCAAACACCTTTACCGCAAACACCTATACAGCAAATACCTTTACCTCAAACACCTTTACCGCAAACACCTTTACCGCAAACACCTTTACCGCAAATACCTTTACTTCAAACACCTTTACTTCAAACACCTTTACCTCAGACACCTTTACCGCAAACACCTTTACCTCAAACACCTTTACCTCAAATACCTTTACCGCAAACACCTTTACCGCAAATACCTTTACCTCAAACACCTTTACCTCAAACACCTTTACCTCAAACACCTTTACCTCAAACGCCTTTACCTCAAACACCTTTACCTCAAACACCTTTACCTCAAACACTTTTACCGCAAACACCTTTACCTCAAACACCTTTACCTCAAACACCTTTACCTCAAACGCCTTTACCTCACACACCTTTACCTCAAACACCTTTACCTCAAACACCTTTACCTCAAACACCTTTACCTCAAACACCTTTACCGCAAACACCTTTACAGCAAATACCTTTACCTTTGATGGTCTATGATTCTCAGGGTCTCTGCAATCTACTGTTTTTTGTTTTGTCTCCTTAAGCTGCTACGATGTGTGTGTGTGTGTGTGTGTGTGTGTGTGTGTGTGTGTGTGTGTGTGTGTGTGTGTGTGTGTGTGTGTGTGTGTGTGTGTGTGTGTGTGTGAGGTAACGTCTTATCACTGCTCTCACGTTTAATTTCTATTAATGTTAGAATAACTTGTCCCGTCTGTGTCTTGCATGTGAGTGAAGGACGTGGGAAAGCTTCTGTTTGTGTTTCCCCTCCTCCTCCTCCTCGTCCTCCTCCTCCTCCTCGTCCTCCTCGCCGTGGGAGGACGGGGAGGCTCGCTCAGCTGACGGACGGGTTCATACGGAGGTTAAATCTGCAGGAGAAAGAAAATCCTCTGTGACGCCAGGATGCTTTTTACAGCAACACAACAAAGCGTCATCAGCGTAGTTAAAGACTTACCTACTGGCCCCTGCACCAGCTCCTCTCATAGTAAAGTCCATTACAGTGGAAGGAGCCCATTGCTGCTTTGTTGTGTGTGTAGGGACTCTTCTCATGCTGCTGCAGAGGTTTGCTGTTATTTTCAGCAGCATTAGTGGTTAAAAAAGACCTTTGAATGCCTTCACCGTATCTTTTTTTCAAGATATTCTGACATTTTTCATCACAATCGTCCGACTTTTCCCTCAAGATAATTACGACTTTTTTGTCAAATTGTTACGACTTTTTGTCACAATCTGTGTAAACGCTCGTCGACGCGCAGCCAACGTGCAACATACGTGCAGCTGCCAACGTGCAGCCATTGTGCAGCCGCCAACCTGCAGCCAACGTGCAGCCGCCAATGTGCAGCCGCCAACATGCAGCCGCCAACCTGCAGCCAACGTGCAGCCAACGTGCAGCCAACGTGCAGCCGCCAATGTGCAGCCGCCAACATGCAGCCGCCAACCTGCAGCCAATGTGCAGCCGCCAACGTGCAGACAATGTGCGCCGCCAACATGCAGCAAATGTGCAGCCAAGGTGTGCACTCAATGGAGGGCAACTATTACAAGTAGAGAGACTACAGTTAAGTGTGTTTCCAGCACTTGTTGAGCTCTTGTTAGTGTGTGTGTGTGTGTGTGTGTGTGTGTGTGTGTGTGTGTGTGTGTGTGTGTGTGTGTGTGTGTGTGTGTGTGTGTGTGTGTGTGTGTGTGTGTGTGTGTGTGTGTGTGTGTGTGTGTGTTTCATTGGTTTCCTGCAGGCAGAGAGGAGGAGAGTGCAGGACGAGCTCTCACTCTGCCTCAGTTTTCACCTCAGGTTTTGTTTGCAGAGCTGAGTTTGATGTAAAGTCACTGCAGCTCGTGCAGGAACACTTTGCTGTTATCTTCAGATTTCTGTGTAAATGAGCGACACACACACACACACACGATGCACGCCGCCGAGGTTTGACCAGCGACCTTCAGCCCCTCGCTAACACTTTTTAAAGCCTTAATTTGTAATTTAAGACTTTTTAAATAAAGATTTCACACATTTTAAGGAAAAACAAACAGGAATGACCCAGCTGTGTTTTTTTATTTAACATTTTAAATGTACAAAAATGCAAAGTTTACAATAAACAGCACATCTGTGACTTAATTATTAAATAAGTTAAAGATAAAGTAAAAACACAAAACAAAAAACAGACGAATGATACTTACTAAAATAATGAATTAAATGAATAAATAATGAATTAATAAATATATAAAAATGTGTTTTGGTTTCTTTTTTTATTAAACTTTAAATGTACAATCTGTGACATTATAAATAAATCAGTCAATCAAATATAGAGTACAAAGAAAGAAACAAAAACTGACAAAGTAATAAATAATACTAACTCAAATAATCTAATAAATAATAAATATGAAAAAAACATAAATTAATAAATAACACAAATGAATAAATAAATAAATAAATTAAAATATGTTTGGGTTTCTTTATTCATTGAAAAATATAAATGTACAAAAATACAAGGTTTACAGTAAACAGCACATTAGTGACATAATTAATAAATCAAAGGTAAGAGAAGCACAAAACAAACACAAACTGACAAACTAATAAATAAATAAAATAAATTATTATAAAATGTGTTGTTTGTGCAAATAATGCTAATAATGAATTAAATAAATAAATAATAAATGAATAAATAAATACAAATATTTTGTTTTCTTTTTCTATTGAACAATTTAAATGCAGAAAAATACAAAGTTCACAATAAGCAGCACATCTGTGTGACATTATAAACAAAGTACAACAAAAACCTGACAAACAAATAAATAATACCAACCAAACTTTATTAAATAAATAGAAAGATGAAAAAACAAGAATAAGTAAATAAAGTGTTGTTTTGGTCGCAGTAAACTGCTCAGAGTGACGCGTCCTGTCCGCGCAGGCGCAGTCAGAGACGATCTTTGTCCGTTCAGCGCCTCAGACAGAGCACAGCCGCGCATGCGCCCGAGGGGTCATCGAAGAATCCAGTAAACAGAAGCCCGGAGCGCGAGCCGAGGAGTGTCGGCGCTGACGTCACGGCCCACACTGAGAGCTCGAGACGAATCTGTGAGCGCGAGCTTCAGACGGAGGCGCGCGCCGAGGCAACGGACACGACAGCGATGAGCTCCGGTCGGTGAATCCGAGGTTCGGACCCAAAATCCGGCGTTTTTATCCCGACTCTCGGTTGTTTTTCTGCTTCTTTTTCTTCCCGCGGACATTTTGGAGCAGGCCCGGTGTCCTCCCCGCGGTTCCGACATGTCCTCCGCGGCGGTGGCTGCCTCCAGACGGCAGTCCTGTTACCTGTGCGACCTGCCCCGCATGCCCTGGGCGATGATCTGGGACTTCACGGAGCCCGTGTGCCGCGGCTGCGTCAACTACGAGGGCGCGGACCGGGTCGAGTTCGTCATCGACACCGCCCGGCAGCTGAAGCGGGCACACGGCTTCCAGGACGGCCGCTCTCCGGGCCCGGGGGGGAAGTCCCACCACCACCACCACCAGCACCACCACCACCAACAACACCACCACCACGCCGGGAAGGAGGTGAACCACTCGGCTGCTTCGGGAGGAGACCCGGGCTCCCGTCACCCACCGCAGCCGTTGGATCGATACCCGCTATGTGAGCGGCCGCCCCGGCTGGGAGGACCGGAGTACCAGGGGGGGAGGCAGGCGAACGGGCTCTCTTTACCGAACGGGTTTCCCAAACCGGACGAGCCCCCGGAGCTGAACCGCCAGAGCCCGAACCCCCGCAGGACTAGCACGGTTCCTCCCAACCTGGTGCCGCTGGTGAACGGCGGCATAGCGGCCATACACCCGCTGAACGGCCGCCCGGCGCAGATGAGCCTGGCCGGGGTTCTGTCCGCGGCCGGGCCCGGGGGGGAGCACCAGCACGGGAAGAGAGCGGAGGAGCTGAAGGACAAACACAGGCCGGACAGCCTGGCGGACATGTCGGACAGCCACAGGGACTGGCTGGGCAAAGGGAAGACGGTGCGGGACCTGATGGCGCTGCACACTTTCGACAGCAGGTTCAAGAAGGAGCACGCGGCCATGCAGCGCGTGATGGGCTACGACACGAGCGCCACTTCGTCAAAAACAGGTGGGACTATTTTATTATTATTATTTTATTATTATTATTGTTATTATTGTTTTCCGCCCTGCAGCTCTGGGGCTGAGAGTCTGCAGCCACGAGGAAACAGGAACCGGAACTATGCGTCAGCACAATTTCACACACGCTGCTGATGACGCACCCGTTCACCTCTGTGTGCACGCGACATAAACAAAGTGTGTGTGTGTGTGTGTGTGTGTGTGTGTGTGTGTGTGTGTGTGTGTGTGTGTGTGTGTGTGTGTGTGTGTGGGGGTGTGTGTGTGTGTGTGTGTGTGTGTGTGTGTGTGTGTGTGTGTGTGTGGGGGGGGGGGTGTGTGTGTGTGTGTGTGTGTGTGTGTGTGTGTGTGTGTGTGTCCACAGACCGGGGGAAGCACCCGCGGAGCATGAAGAGGAAGGCGTCCCCGGAGCCAGACGGCGAGGGCAGCGCCCCAAAGATGAACGGCGGCGGCGAGGGCCAGCCGTGGCTCTCCTCTCCCTCCGAGGTCCTGAAGATGCCCCCATCCTCCCTGCCGGGCTTCTCCGCCGCCCCCTCTTCCACCATCTCCCCCCACTCCCGCACGACGCCCCCCGAGGCCGCCACAGCTCAGAACGGCCAGTCCCCCATGGCGGCTCTCATCCTCGCCACCGATAACGCGGGCAGCACGGGTTCACCGAAGGACGCCAACCAGGTACACTCCACCACGGCGGGCGCGCGGCGGAACAGCGGCAGCCCCCTGTCACCGTCCTCCGCCTCACAGAGGAGGTTGGCGCAGAGGGAGGGGCCCCTGAGCGGCTCCACCCCGCCCGGGGCCGCCGATTCCCACGCTCCGCCGCTGCAGAGCACCCCGGACTCTTCGGTGCCGCCCGGCAGTGTGCCGCTGTGCTGCACGCTGTGCCACGAGCGGCTGGAGGACACACACTTCGTCCAGTGCCCGTCGGTGCCGTCGCACAAGTTCTGCTTCCCGTGCTCCAGGGAGAGCATCAAGCAGCAGGGCGCCACCGGCGAGGTGTACTGCCCCAGCGGGGAGCGCTGCCCGCTGGTGGGCTCCAACGTGCCCTGGGCCTTCATGCAGGGGGAAATAGCCACCATCTTGGCGGGGGACATAAAGGTAAAAAAGGAGAGGGACCCGTGAAAACGTGCGGCGGCTGTTTGGACTCTTTTGTAATCTATGGCAACAGCAGCGGGACAAACAGACGCTGAGGACGTGAACGTACTGGACACAAGGGACGAGCGTGCGCCGTAAACGTGGCTGTACCTTTTTTTTTTTTTTCAGTTCTTTGTGTTTCTATACTTTTGAAGATGAAGGTATGTACGCGTCCCCACGGGCGCTCCACCACGGGCGCTCCACCACGGGCGCCCCACCACGGGCGCTCCACCACGGGCGCTCCACCACGGGCGCTCCACCACGGGCGCTCCACCACGGGCGCTCCACCACACGTTTCTGTTCAGGTGGCGCTCCGGCGTAAAATCATCCTAGGGTCGTTTTCTGCAGACGCACCTAAAAACACAGATATAGACCGATACAGATAAAAACACAGATATAGACCGATACAGATAAAAACACAGATATAGACCGATACAGATAAAAACACAGATATAGACCGATACAGATAAACACACAGATATAGACCGATACAGATAAAAACACAGATATAGACCGATACAGATAAACACACAGATATAGACCGATACAGATAAAAACACAGATATAGACCGATACAGATAAAAACACAGATATAGACCGATACAGATAAAAACACAGATATAGACCGATACAGATAAACACACAGATATAGACCGATACAGATAAAAACACAGATATAGACCGATACAGATAAAAACACAGATATAGACCGATACAGATAAAAACACAGATATAGACCGATACAGATAAAAACACAGATATAGACCGATACAGATAAAAACACAGATATAGACCGATACAGATAAACACACAGATATAGACCGATACAGATAAAAACACAGATATAGACCGATACAGATAAAAACACAGATATAGACCGATACAGATAAAAACACAGATATAGACCGATACAGATAAAAACACAGATATAGACCGACACAGATAAAAACACAGATATAGGCCGATACAGATAAAAACACAGATATAGGCCGATACAGATAAAACCACAGATATAGACCGATACAGATAAACACACAGATATAGACCGATACAGATAAAAACACAGATATAGACCGATACAGATGCACCTAAAAACACAGATATAGACCGATACAGATAAACACACAGATATAGACCGATACAGATAAAAACACAGATATAGACCGATACAGATAAAAACACAGATATAGACCGATACAGATAAAAACACAGATATAGACCGATACAGATAAACACACAGATATAGACCGATACAGATAAAAACACAGATATAGACCGATACAGATAAAAACACAGATATAGACCGATACAGATAAAAACACAGATATAGACCGATACAGATAAAAACACAGATATAGACCGATACAGATGAAAACACAGATATAGACCGATACAGATAAAAACACAGATATAGACCGATACAGATAAAAACACAGATATAGACCGATACAGATAAACACACAGATATAGACCGATACAGATAAAAACACAGATATAGACCGATGCAGATAAAAACACAGATATAGACCGATACAGATAAAAACACAGATATAGACCGATACAGATGAAAACACAGATATAGACCGATACAGATACAAACACAGATATAGACCGATACAGATAAACACACAGATATAGACCGATACAGATAAAAACACAGATATAGACCGATACAGATAAAAACACAGATATAGACCGATACAGATAAAAACACAGATATAGGCCGATACAGGTAAAAACACAGATATAGACCGATACAGATAAAAACACAGATATAGGCCGATACAGATAAAAACACAGATATAGACCGATACAGATGAAAACACAGATATAGACCGATACAGATAAAAACACAGATATAGGCCGATACAGACCCCGGGGTGATTTGACGGCGGCGGTCCACTCTAAGTTTGTTGGCGTCGGCGTTCGAATGTGACTAAACCCATTGAAATGCTTCAGCTGTACATGTTTGCACTTGTTCTAGAGATGAAAACTTGCCAAATACAGTTTCAGACCTTGTCGTAACACGTCCAGTGTCTCTGTGGTTCATATTTAACTCCAGTATCTAACTTTGGGACGTTGACGCGGCGCGTTTTTAACGTGAAAACCGGGAAAAAACAACATTTGAAACGTCTGAAATGTGACAAAACAGCGTTTAACTTTAATAACAAAGACGTTTTACAGCTCGCTCTCTAACGAAACACTGAACTGGAGGTTGTTTTGAATAAAAAGGGCATTAAAGTGAGTAAATGCACGTATTTCTGTGCGTTTAGGATGTTTTTAAACTGCAGAAGAAGAAACAACTTCCTGTTTCCAAAGTCAGGATGTTGTTGTCCTAAGTTAACGACATCATGGCGTCCTCAGCCTTAACCGGCGAGGCCGTGACTCCGACAGACACCACGGTTGTGACTCAGCCGTGATGCAACACCTCCGACAGGAAGGAGCCGGCCCCGGGGGGAGGGGGGGGAGCGGGTGGAGGAGGGGGCGGAGAAGTGTGTTGCATAAACGTTCTGTACAGTAAATCACACACGCCGGCGCCCCCGGGGCCGCTCGCTCGCTGCTCCCTCGCTGCTCGGCCTTGTGCCCCTGCGAGCGCCTGGAGATAACGAGGGGGTCTAAAAATAGTCTGCGGTGGAAAGTGGCGCCCGGCGAGGCGTTGGTTGATGCCTGGATGTCGGTTTTCCTGCTCTTTTTTTTTTTTATTTGAATCCTGGCGTTGGATCGGCGCCCGTTGATCCCACGCCACGGTTCCACTGAAGGAGGAGGACGTGAGGTCATGAGTGAGGCAGCGCCTGGCGCTCCGCCGGGACTGTTAACGAGGGGAGCGGAGGTTTTTCCACATAACCGGCTCCGTCACGCTCACGGAGGCGCCCCCGGGGGCAGTTTGGGCGCCGCTGAGGGGACGCACGGATCCAAACAGCTGTGGATCCTCTCGCTTTTCTCCCGTTCGGCTCCTTTTTCTACTTTTCTTCTTCTGTTGTTGTGAAGTTTAAACTCGTTCTCCCGTGGATGTTCCCGTCGCCGTCACGTTCGGCCGCCTTTTCACTTCACCGGGCGGAGGGGCCCCCGGTGGAGGGGCCCCCGCCGCTCGCTCAGGGGTCACGTGCTCTGCGGTGGAATTCCTGAGTCACCCCCCCCCCCCCCCCCTCCTCGTCCTCGCCGCTGCAACAACACGCCGTCCTCTGTTCCAGGTCGATCACACAGCGAGCGGATGAATGGGGCCCTGTGTGTGTGTGTGTGTGTGTGTGTGTGTGTGTGTGTGTGTGTGTGTGTGTGTGTGTGTGTGTGTGTGTGTGTGTGTGTGTGTGTGTGTGTGTGTGTGTGTGTGTGTGTGTGTGTGTGTGTGTGTGTGTGTGTGTGTGTGTGTGTGTGTGTGTGTGTGTGTGTGTGTGTGTGTGTGTGTGTGTGTGTGTGTGTGTGTGTGTGTGTGTGTGTGTGTGTG
>NC_139827.1:1193655-1201155 GCF_963691815.1 Echiichthys vipera | reverse complement strand
ACCTCATGAAGCGCGCCCCTGTCTGAGGCCGTACGGTCTACAGGGATTCAAACCTTTACCTCATGAAGAGCGCCCCTGTCTGAGGCCGTACGGTCTACAGGGATTCAAACCTTTACCTCATGAAGAGCGCCCCTGTCTGAGGCCGTACGGTCTACGCGGATTCAAACCTTTACCTCATGAAGAGCGCCCCTGTCTGAGGCCGTACGGTCTACGCGGATTAGAACCTTTACCTCATGAAGAGCGCCCCTGTCTGAGGCCGTACGGTCTACAGGGATTCAAACCTTTACCTCATGAAGAGCGCCCCTGTCTGAGGCCGTACGGTCTACGCGGATTAGAACCTTTACCTCATGAAGAGCGCCCCTGTCTGAGGCCGTACGGTCTACAGGGATTCAAACCGTGACCTCATGAAGAGCGCCCCTGTCTGAGGCCGTAGGGTCTACGCGGATTCAAACCTTTACCTCATGAAGAGCGCTCCTGTCTGAGGCCGTACGGTCTACAGGGATTCAAACCTTTACCTCATGAAGAGCGCCCCGTCTGAGGCCGTACAGTCTACAGGGATTCAAACCTTTACCTCATGAAGAGCGCCCCCGTCTGAGGCCGTACGGTCTACAGGGATTCAAACCTTTACCTCATGAAGAGCGCCCCTGTCTGAGGCCGTACGGTCTACAGGGATTCAAACCTTTACCTCATGAAGAGCGCCCCTGTCTGAGGCCGTACGGTCTACGCGGAGTCAAACCTTTACCTCATGAAGAGCGCCCCTGTCTGAGGCCGTACGGTCTACATGGATTCAAACCTTTACCTCATGAAGAGCGCTCCTGTCTGAGGCGTCACGGTCTACAGGGATTCAAACCTTTACCTCATGAAGAGCGCCCCTGTCTGAGGCCGTACGGTCTACAGGGATTCAAACCTTTACCTCATGAAGAGCGCCCCTGTCTGAGGCCGTACGGTCTACGCGGATTCAAACCTTTACCTCATGAAGAGCGCCCCTGTCTGAAGCCGTACGGTCTACGCGGATTCATGAGGTAAAGGTTTGAATCCATGTAGACCGTACGTAGGTTCACTTCTAATGACAGCTCCCATTCAAGAGCATCAGACTGGAGGGAGACGCCACCGCAGTGACGGCGGCTTGTTCACTCCCGGTACTTCGCCACATTCGTCTTTAGCGAGGATGCAGCCGCCATGGCCGACAGGACACGTATGTTCCTCTCCTGGTGCTTTTTGACCACGGGGAGCGCGTTCTTGAACCGGTCCTGTTCAGAATTACGAACGCGCACTTTCCCGTGTTTCCACCAGTTTTGTGCAAAACCACTTTAATCAAGAACGTGTCACTGAGGGCGCCGCACGCTTCACTCCGAAGGTAAACGTAGTATTTTGCGCAGTTAGCCGATGTGTTGGACCACTGGACATCGCTTTCCTCCTCTTCCAGCGCTCTGTTTCCCCCTGGAACCAACGTTTCGGGTTCAGAACCGATTTACTTTTGGTCAAAATGGTCGTGAACCCATAACGGGACCCGTACCCTGTCGGTGTAAAAGCGTTTTTCATGAAAGTCTGATTTAAAGGAGGAGGTGAAGTCTGTCTGTATGGTCGCGAGCGGGGAGAGACGAGTTAGGAATAGATCGTGTTGATTGTATTGATGTAGGTTTGTCGTAGTTCCACTAAGTTTTGTGTGAATCCCTTCTGTGAACTACTGTGCATCTCTCGTCCTGCACAGTATACGTCCCCTTTGCTAGGTAGCTCCCTCAGTTAGCGACGTACCACAGCACATGTAGCATTATCCAACCTGTGTTTGATCCGACGGTTCTTTTTATCAACCAGTGAAGCAAAAAGAGTCAAATGAACGTTTGTAAATCACTCCATCAGCCAACGCCACGAAGCAACAGGCGGCAGATTCATGCAGCCAAGACACGTTAGCAAGAAGCTAATGTTAGCCAGCTAGCTGTAACTTAGCTACGCTGCATGGATCTGGCGTCGGTCGCTTCGTAACGTTAGCTGATGAAGTCGTTTACAAACGGCGAGTGAGTCAGGTGAGTCTGGACGAATCAGGATGTTGCTACGTCAGCTAGCTAGCAGTTCATCTGCATTAGCATCGAGCTAACATTAGCAGCTAACAGCACAACATATTCCACGTGTCAGTGCTTCCTTTAGGGTTTTTATCAGCACCGAGGGAAAAGGGTTTTGTGAGTCCACACACGCTGTGCCTCCGCTACGCACGCTCAGCCGGCCTAAACCGCAGCACCGGGGGTCTGATCCCGGGCCGCTACAGGACGGCGGCCGACCTTAGGTCCATCTCTGGGCCGACGCCGCTGCAGGATGTAGAACAGAAGAACAGCATGTGTGGACTCTGCGGGTTCATTTGTTCCTGTTAGCCGACTCCATTTAGCGACGCTGTTGGCTGAGAGAGACTCTGAACCTCCCATCGTCCTGAGTCCTTTACGGAGAAGTGCGTCCACAGGCCGTCAGAGACGACAGGAAGTGCTGAAGGAGGTGGTTTGAGGTACAGAACAACACGTTCACACACAGGAGCTCTGGTGTGAAATGATCATTACGCAGCGTATGAACCGTACACCTCGCTGCTGTTACGCCTCAGCTGTGCCCCCCCCCCCCCCCCCCCTGCCTGGTGTTCGGGGGGGGGGGGGGGTAACGTTTGCCCCCGTGCCCCCGGGTCATTGTGTCCAAATGAGCAGCTCAACACAGGCGCGGAGCCTCTCTTCATCTGGAGTGTGTCCGAGTCCGAACGCTGCTCAAAAGGTCAGTCAGCCCCCGCAGGAGAACGACCCCGACTCAGGCCGAACATGCCGCGGTCACACGGTCATCACACACACACACACACACACATACACACACACACACACACACGTCAGCACTTTCACAAACCTGCCCTGAGGCTTAACAGACCCCACACACACACACACACACACACACACACACACATACACACTCATGCTCACACACACACACTCACTCACGCTCACACACACACACACACACACACACACACATACACACACACTCACGCTCACACACACACACACTCACTCACGCTCACACACACACACACACACACACACACATACACACACACACACACACACACACACACACACACACACACACACACACACACACACACACACACACACACACACACACACACACACACACACACACACACACACACTCTATACAAATGCCTGTGGTGACAGAAGTGAGGTTTTTCCTACTTGTTGTATTTTAAATAACAAAACTGTCTAAAAACCTCAGAGAAGAGACAAAAGAATTATTAAAATATTATATTTTACTTCAGTAAAAGAAAAAATAACTCCGTGAAAAACTGCTGGTGTTTCTGAATCTGAGAAATTTTAAAATGACACAAAACTACTACAAAGAGACACAAAACAACCACAAAGAGACACAAAACAACTACAAAGAGACACAAAACAACCACAAAGAGACACAAAACAACCACAAAGAGACACAAAACAACTACAAAGAGACACAAAACAACCACAAAGAGACACAAAACAACTACAAAGAGACACAAAACAACTACAAAGAGACACAAAACAACCACAAACAGACACAAAACAACCACAAACAGACACAAAACAACTACAAAGACACACAAAACAACTACAAAGACACACAAAACAACTACAAAGAGACACAAAACAACTACAAAGACACACAAAACAACTACAAAGAGACACAAAACAACTACAAAGACACACAAAACAACTACAAACAAACTTCTTACACCTTCTTGTTCTTCATTTGCGTCTGTTTGTCATTGTTTTGTGTTACTTTGTCGTCATTTTGCATCTTATTACTCTTTTTTGCATGTTTTTGTGATGGTTTTACATCTATTTTCAGTCGTTTTACGTGTCTGTGGTCGTTTTGGTTCATGTACGTCTGTTGGGAGTGGGTGGGTGGGGGGGGGGGGGTTGATGCTTTATAACCTGAGAGCAGCCCGCCGGGCCGAGTCCTGGCTGCAGAGCCGGGTGCACCTTATCTGGAGGACAGTTTTATTACGCAGCAGACGGAGACGAGCAGATGTGATATTGATCACATCATAAAAGCAGACGGGACGCTCTCTGCTGCAAACGAGGTCCGACCCTGACGCACGCAGGAGACACGCGGGTCCCCGTGTCCTCCGGGGGGTCCTGAACACCCAAACAACGACCCGTCACTAACACAGAAGATCCTCACTTTAAAAGATTGTATTTGACAAAACGTATTGAATCGTATAAACTTGACGAGGAGCCGGATGCACGTGTGTTATAAACCTTTTTTAATGTTTAGTGTTTGGTGAGAACTGTGCGGGGGGGCGGGGGGTCACACGTTTGTATATCAGGGCGCCCTCCCACTGTGCCTCCGTCCCGTGCCCCGTGCTTTAGGGTCCTTGTCCCCCCCTCCAGGCCCGTTTGTACTCACACTACCTGGGCCTCGGAGAATGCTTCTTGCTGCCTATACGTCATCACGCCGTAACACGTCACACGCATTGATGACGTCATGGCGATGCGTGGCTTCGTTTCCAGATCTTTCCGTAGACCTCAGAGTTTTTGTGCGTCTTGTCGACTGTTTTTGAATCTTTTCATCGACCAAATCTGCAGGAAACACTCCACCTCCGCATCACACCAACGTGAACCTTTCACCGCCATTGTTTGAAATGTCCGCGCATGGTCCCTCCTTCTTTTTTCTACGTCCCAACAGGCGCACAGGAAATGACCTCAGAGCCGCCGTAGGCCTCGTGCTCGTACACGTGCGCACGCTCGTGCTCGTACACGTGCGCACGTGCTTTACTAAAGCCCACCTCTCCCAAACGGGCCGTGGACGGCCAGCGTGCCGCTCCTAGACGCGGTACGGTTGCACTCACACTGGTGAAACGTGCAAGTACAAATGTTTTCTTCGGTTTCTGACACCGTCACTTCGATGCACTCGTCTGTTAAAAGGAAGCTTTCCGTTGCCACTGTGATCAAGAGTGCAGAATAAACCCTGTATATTATTATTATTATTATTATTAGAGGTAGTGCTGATGCTGCTGCCCGTGGGGGACTGTGGGGTCCCTGAACACGGTCTGGACCTGCTCTGTGCGTAACGTGTGTCCCTCCCGTCATGACTGGACTCAGCGTGGTGTTTGCAGCTGCAGCTGGAGCCTCAGGGGCGACATGAACACGTTTGATCTCTCACCGGTGAGAGTGGAGACAAGAGGCGGCGCGCTGACGTCAGCATCAAACACAGCAGCCTCCTGCAGGGGTGTGTGTGTGTGTGTGTGTGTGTGTGTGTGGGGGGGGGGGGGGGGGGTTCAAAGGTTGGACTTTGATTTGGGAAACAGCCCAAACACTGAGCGGAGCCCGGGTGAAGCAGCTGCTCCACGTTTACCAGGAGCCGGTCGGCAGCGAGGAAGTTTAATTACAAAGCAGATCTGAAAGAGAGGACCCGGGGCCCCCCCACCGCGGCTGAGAGGGGCCCCCCACCGCGGCTGAGAGGGCGGCTCCGCCCTGCGCGGCACAAACCGCACTGTGTTTAAGAGCTCAGGAGGATCAACAGAGGAAGGATGGGAGCAGGACGCAGATGAGAGAGGGGGACTCTCAGGTCCTGTGTTTGTAAAAGATCTTTAATCAGAATCAAAGAGAAGCTCAGACATGAAGACATGAAGACATGAAGACGTGAACACATGAACACATGAAGACACGAACACATGAAGACGTGAACACATGAAGACGTGAACACATGAAGACATGAAGACATGAAGACATGAAAGCTTAAACATGCTAATGCTAATGATAGCATTGTCAGCCGGACGTGGCTAACAGTGGTTAGCTCGGGGCAGCACGGTGAAGGCATTCAAAGGTCTTTTTTAACCACTAATGCTGCTGAAAACAACAACAAACCTCTGCAGCAGCATGAGAAGAGTCCCTACACACACAACAAAGCAGCAGCAGCGTAGAGAGTGAAGCCGTTGGTGGTTCTGCGTCCTTTTTTTGATGGTTTTGCTTCTTTTTTTAGTCGTTTTGTGTCTATTTTTAGTCGTTTGTTGGTTCGATCCCGTAAATGTCATTTAAAGCCAGTTTAGCGTTTCCTGTCACGTCTTTGTTTCAGTCGCAGCTCCGGAGTCACGTTCATGAGCGAGGAGCTCAGCTGTGACGGCACGACGGTTGCAACCGGAGAGAGTCTACGTCCGATATCCAACTTTAAACCAACGTAAATGATTTCAAACAGGGACGTTTGGGTTCTGACGCTCCACCGTCCGACAGCTGAGGACAACAGTAAAGCTTCTGATCAGGAACAAACCCCTCCTGAATAACGTCGGCCTACGCGTCTCTACTTTAACTTTGTTGGACCTATTTTCTGAGGCGGTACGTCGCGTTAACAGTTCGCCGTAGACGTCTTCGCCCTGGAGAGGAGGCTGCTCCGGATTAACCTCCACATGAGGAGGCGTGCGTCGCCGCCGGGGACGGCGCAGAGGTTCCCCGTCTGACTGGCAGTCAGCTGATGGCAGGGAGATGAATGCAGGCAGTGTGCGGGGGAATCAGGTCACCGCACTTTGGATTTCCTCCCCGCTGCTGCTCCACAGAGCGGAGGCAACGCGGCTGGAGGACAGGATTTATAGTCTGGGTGAGTTTCACTGAGGTTTCCACTCGGCTGCTCCTCCTCCGGCAGCTCATCCCCGCGTCCACGACCCCAGAGGGGCGGCTCGTCCCCGTGTCCACGACCCCAGAGGGGCGGCTCGTCCCCGCGTCTACGACCCCAGAGGGGCGGCTCGTCCCCGCGTCTACGACCCCAGAGGGGCAGCTCGTCCCCGCGTCCACGACCCCAGAGGGCACCTTCAACAGTCTCACCTTTGCTTTTTACTTCTGCGGCGAAGTCGTCAGCGAGCGCGCGTCATTTAGCGACTGATGTTTGTGCCCAGGTTCAGACAGAACTCAGAGCTGCAGATGCAAAATGACTAAAAATAGATGCAAAACCATTCATTTTGCATCTTTTTGTGCTGGTTTTGCATCTATTTTTAATCATTTTGCATCTTTTTGTGCTGGTTTTGCATCTATTTTCAGTCATTTTGCATCTTTTTATGGTGGTTTTGCATCTATTTTTAGTCATTTTGCATCTTTCTGTGCTGGTTTTGCATCTATTTTTATTCATTTTGCATCTTTTTGTGCTGGTTTTGCATCTATTTTTAGTCATTTTGCATCTTTTTGTGCTGGTTTTGCATCTTTTTGTAGTAATTACGTCGTCCTATGAACCTGCCCCCCCCCCCCTTCGACTCCAAAAACAAAAAAAACCCAAAACAAAACACCAAATATTAAAACATAAACAATCAGAATAAATCTGTAAAATAGAACCAGAGCTCAGAGTGGGCAGGAAGTACGAGGTCAAAGGTCGTCGGCACGGCGGCCGCTCCAGCGCTCCGAGGTCACACATCAAAGAGTGACACGACGCAGCTCCACCCTCCTCCGTCAGCAGAGACGTGTGTGTGTGTGTGTGTGTGTGTGTGTGTGTGTG
>NC_139827.1:1186155-1191155 GCF_963691815.1 Echiichthys vipera | reverse complement strand
GGGGGGGGGGGGTCCGGGCGCTTTGCCAAAACAGAGAGAGGAGAGAGCAAGAGAGAGAGAGGGGAGCGAGCTGGAGCTGGACCTGGATCAGGTTTGTTATTTTAGGGAAGACTCTTTTCTGCTCATTAATTCTCATCAGCGTCTCTGAAACACTTCCACGGATGTTTCCACTGTTTCCTCCTCAGGCTCATTTCTCAATGTTCGGTCCGTCCTGACTTAGTTTGTGACGCGGAGCGAGAAATCCTCCATTTATGAAGAGTTCTTCTTCTGTCTCTGTCTCTAGAACGTCCCACACTCAACGCTCACGGGTGTTTTTAGTCGTTCTGCATGTCTTTGTGCTGGTTTTGCATCTATTTTTAGTCATTTTGTCTTGTTTTCGTGGTGTTTTCATCTGTTTTGGAGTGGAAATGTTAAAAAGGCTCCAGCGTTGTGTTTGCGTGTAAAGGTAAAAACACTAAAGTGAGCTCTGATCTGCTCACGCTGGCTCACGTGGCGTGCGTGTTTCCGTAACATCCGTGTGCAGAGTTCAGGTAAACAACAACAAACATGTGGGACTGGCTTCTCCGCTGTTAGGGCCACATTAACCAGCTCTAACTGGGGGATCCTGAGGCGTTCCCAGGCCAGTGTGGAGATCTAATCTCTCCACCTGGTCCTGGGTCTTCCCCGAGGCCTCCTCCCAGCTGGACGTGCCTGGAACACCTCCCTAGGGAGGCGCCCAGGGTTCATCCTTACCAGATGATCCTGAACCACCTCAACTGGCTCCTTTCAACACAAAGGAGCAGCGGCTCTACTCCGAGTTCCTCACGGATGCTGAACTTCTCCCCCTCTCTCTAAGGGAGACTCCAGACCCCCTCCTATGGAAACACAGTTCACACGCTTGGACCTGGACCTGGTTCTTTGGGTCCTGACCTGGACCTGGTTCTTTGGGTCCTGACCTGGACCTGGTTCTTTGGGTCCTGACCTGGACCTGGTTCTTTGGGTCCTGACCCAGCTTTCAGGACCACAGGTGAGGGTAGGAACCAGGACTGAGTGGTAGATCCAGAGCTTTGCCTTCCTCAGCTCTCTTTTGGTCACAACGGTGCGGTAGAGCGACTGCAGCTCCGCCCCCGCTGCTCCGATTCTCCGGCCAAACTCACGCTCCATCGTCCCCTCACTCGTGAACCAGATCCCGAGGTCCTTGAACTCCTCAGGAGACTACAGGACTTGTTTCTCTCAAAGTCCGTCTCTGGTTTGGTGTTTTCACGTCTTTGCACGTCTCACATTTGTTCAAATTCACGTTTAAAACTCACAAGTTAGGAATACGGCGTCGACACACGTATGAGGCGTCCTCATACGTGTGCCGTGTTATTTAGGCGCCTTCCTGTGAGAGCTCTTTGTTCTAAACACGAGGTAACGAACATGTCTCTAAGTGAGGACATTAAAGAGCATTTATAAACCAGTTTCATGCAGAACCTCCTGCTCGACGTCGCTGCCACATGGACACAAACACAGACGGTGATTTTCACAGAGATGAGTGGAAACTCAGGTCCGCCGTCGCCCGCTGACGCTCGCGTCTTTGACTGAAGGAGCTTTTTTCCTCCTGCAGAGAAAAAACCCCAAAGTGAGGAAGCGTCTGTGCGGAGCGGAGCCAAGCTTCCACTGTGGTCGACCTACTTTCACCCAGAGCCAACTTCACCGAGGGGAAACTATGGAAACCAAATCCTCAAACGCTGCTCGGAGTGTGAGTTCAGAAGAGCCAGAAAATGGGATTTAAACCGCTCTAAATATGGATGTTTGGGAGCTCTCTCGTCTTTTTTGGGGGTTTGTGTTCGTGCATATTTCACCGCGCGGCGCTCAGAGAGACGCTTTTGATCCACTTCAGTGCTTTAACTCGCCGCGGACGTGAAAACACGCCGCTGCAAAACTTTCCACAGATGTGAGGAGATAGAAAACAGATACAAATACATTTCCTCGTGCGCAGTAATGGCGTGGACGCGTCGCTACCTCCATTTCCATAAACTACTGCACCTGTCTGCTCCTGTCGCAGTCTCTCATCGTGATCCTCTGTACGTTGTTTTTACGCTAAGTTACGCCTAATATTGAGAAAGTCGAACCCACGTCACCTCAGGCGAGCCCGGCTACGGCTAACTCCGGGGCGGGAGAAGGCTGGAGAAGTCGATGGAGGGGCGCTTTGACTCCATTGAAGCACGCCCGTCCACCCTCCAGAAAGAGCAGCGCGAAGCCCAGCGGTGTCTGGACGGCGTGGATGAGGCGCTCTCGGCTGCCGATAGCCGTGCATCAGTGCAGGAGGTGACATGCAAAGAGCTAACAGCAGCTAACGGGCTCCTCACAGCTAAAGTGAATGATTCTGAGGGTCGCTCTCGGAGGCTTAACGTCCGGATCGTGGGCGTTTAAGAAGGGGAAGAAAATAGTCGCCCCACTGAGTTTGTCTCGCGGCTGATACTATCTATCGTTGTTGTTGTTTTCACGTTGTTTTGACGCCGTTGCTTCCTGGTTTCTTCTGTTTCCGGGTCTAAAGCCGCTGCAGTGGAGTGGGGAGCGTGCGCAGATGAGAACCCCGATGATAACCTGAGAACGCAGGAAGAATCAGGGACTGAAGGAGTTCTCTGGGTCTGTTAACCGGGGGACGAGGACCCGGGTACAGTGTTTCCATGGTGACCTGAACCTGAAGGTAATCAGGTTTACACTGCGCCCTGAGAGCACAGGGGTTGCTGGGTAGATTCTGGGGCTGTACTTACCCACAGGCACAGTTTATATACAGTATTTATATATATATATATATATAAATATATATATTTACATTTATACATACGCGGTATTTGTTTACACACGCTTAGATAAAACAACACAAACACCCGCAGCAGCTGACTCGTCCTCTAACGGGTCTTTTTTGGAAACATCGAGTTATATTTAACATCTGAACCCCGACCCAGTGAAAGCTAACTCCCCTTTTACCCTTTACACACACACACACACACACACACACACCCACACACTCACACACACACGCACACACCCACACATGCACGCACGCACACACACACACACACCCACACACACACGCACGCACACACACACACTCACACACACACGCACAGACGCACACACACACACTCACACACACACACACACACACACACACACACCCACACACTCACACAGACACACGCACACACACACACGCACACACCCACACACACACACACGCACACACACACGCAGACACACGCACACACACACACGGAGGACCTGCGCTCCACGCAGTAAAACTGTGAGATTCTCTGTTGTGATGTTTGTACTCGGATGTAAACGGACGTTTGGCGTGCTGCTGTGATACTCAGACGTGTCCAGACCTGTTTTTCTCACCATCGTCACACCATCTTCTTCTTCTTCTTCTTCTTCTTCTTCTTCTTCTTCTGCTTCTCCTTCTTCTTCTTCTTCTTCTTCTTCTTCTCTTCTTCACACTCGCTGATGAGCTCCAGCCAAACTCAAGACGTCCACGCTGCAGCCCGTCGCACATGGCCCCACCGTGCGTCGCACATGGCCCCACCGTGCCCTGCTCGTATCGGGTGACGTGGTAACGGGAGACACCTGACCTGTGCTCATGTAAGTCAGTTATATTTAGACTGGATGCCTCGAGCGACACCGCGACGCTCGGGTTACGGGCCGCTCGCTTTAGCACCGACAATGTCGGAGGAACGTGGACGGGGAAGATTTACGGTATGGGATAAAAGGTGTCGGGTGACGCTCGAGGAATGGAAAAGGAAACCCGATCAGGAACAGAACCACGCCAACGTGTTGAGTAAGCAGAGAAGGTTAGCTGCTAACTGACACACACACACACACACACACACACACACACACACACACACACACACACACACACACACTCCCTGTGACGGGATGACATGAGATCTGTCTCCTCGTTATCTTCCACTTCACGTCAGCTCATGAATTAAAACGTAAACGCTGCTTCAGTGGCCTCCATGTTTACGTCTGTGCGACAGGAAGTGATGTCACCTGTGAGGATGTGACACGAGCGCGTGGAGCTTCACAGGTGCGGAGGTTAAATGTGGAGTCGTTCCTCCGGATCCGGACTGAATTCGATTTAAATCTCCGGTGCTCCCTTTCACACCTCCGTCCTGTTTCGGCGTTGTTATGGTAACCGACTCATCCTCCAGGGGGCGGAACCGCGTCGCTAATTACCGCCATCGACAATCGCAAACATGGCGTCTGTAGAGGAGAAGATTCTGCTGTTGCAGAAAGTGTAAATGAGAGACCGCTCAGTGAAGCCGGATGTGCCGCCACACCAACGCGCCATTTTTAAATATCTGGTTCCCGCCACAGACGGGATAAAAACAGACGTAGCGTCTCCGTAACGTCCGTTCTCTCAACTTGATCCAGTCGTCCTCACCTACAGGAGTCTCCATCTTGTCAGACTTTGACTCCGCCTCATTTCCTCTGACTAAAAAGGGCATGTATGTGACGTTGGGGGGAGGGGCGTACGTCCATCTGGCTGACGTTTACCTCAGAGGAGAAGTGAGGGCCAGAGGCTAGCTGTCACTCAAGAGGCCACGCCCCCAATTATTCATAAACTTTAACCTCCAGTAAAATAAAAACTAGCCCCTCCTCCTCAGTGTTGTCATGGAGACCTGATCTAAACACACAGACTAGAATGTTCTTTTGTCCTTAAACAGGTTTAATGATGCTGTGTAAACGTGTTTAACATGAAACCTGCCCCTAGTGGACACTCAGAGAACTGACGCTGACGGAGCTTCCTGATTGGACCAAACAGGAAACAGGAAGTCTCTCTCTCTGTGGGCGGGGCTTGGTTACTACTCTCTTCTTCATGGATTTTTCACTAATGGTTGGACTTCTGACTCTGTACTGCCCCCTGGATTTCCGGTGGTTTTGCTCCTTTGTGTCCAGAGTCGTCAGCTCGTCTCTACGCGTCCGTATTTCCCGTGGGGGGGGGGGGGGGGCGCCTTAAAGGAGCACAG
>NC_139827.1:1087867-1157867 GCF_963691815.1 Echiichthys vipera | reverse complement strand
GTTCTGGTCGGTTTAGCCCACCGGGGAAGGCTAGCACGGTGTTAGCTGGTGTTAAAGGCTCTGCAGTCCCGGTGCAGCCCGCTGTTGCTCGCTGGCTGAAGCCCTCCCGCCGGACCCCATTCATTTATCCGCTATTTTAAGGTTTTCTGCTTAAATGAGTAAGAAACACACTTTGCTCTTATTAATTAAAACAGCACATGATTACAGAAGGTCTTTGGGTTAATTCGGCGTGTATTTCACCAACCATACACCACCATTTAAAGCAAAATGACACATTATTGGAGGCCCAGCCGCTGGTCTCAGCGGTGACTGGGGTCCGTGGAAGCGGCTGAAAGACGGGAAGGAAAAGTAAAGCTGCTCAGGTGGAGATGTGATTGGAGAGAGATGATGTCTGCCGAAGTGAAGAGAAACTCCTGAGTATTATTAAAAAGCATCGTTTCATGTTTTATTTGTGTGCTCCGCGTCTGTGTCAGCAAAAACGTGTTAAACTGACAAATACTTCAATGGAGTTTGGTGTAACTTTGTTATATTTGACCCTTTTTATCCAAGGTGGGTTTACAGGGCTCGACGTGAACGTTTTTATATTATATATTAATATTATTATTATATTTATATTGGACCGTTTTACATGTCCGGATATAAAAGTCACTTCTGACAATAAAAATGTTTAAGTTTTTCAGGATTCAGACAAACAAACAAACTGTTTTAACATCCAGGTAATTTCATTTATGATCTTTATTAAACATCCCAGGGTCATTCTGAACAGGAGCAGTGGACATGTAGAGCTAACTTAACTAATGAATTACATAAAAAACACATTACAGTAGAATAATTAATGTTCAATAAAGCAGTGTTTATGTAAAATAAACCATGACAGATGCAAAACCACCACAAAAAGATGCAAAATGACTAAAAATAGATGCAAAACCAGCACAAAAAGATACAAAATGACTAAAAATAGATGCAAAACCACCACAAAAAGATGCTAAATGACTAAAAATAGATGCAAAACCACCACAAAAAGATGCAAAATGACTAAAAATAGATGCAGAACCACCACAAAAAGATGCAAAATGACTAAAAATAGATGCAGAACCACCACAAAAAGATGCAAAATGACTAAAAATAGATGCAAAACCACCACAAAAAGATGCAAAATGACTAAAAATAGATGCCAAACCACCACAAAAAGATGCAAAATGACTAAAAATAGATGCAAAACCAGCACAAAAAGATGCAAAATGACTAAAAATAGATGCAAAACCACCACAAAAAGATGCAAAATGACTAAAAATAGATGCAAAACCACCACAAAAAGATGCAAAATGACTAAAAATAGATGCCAAACCACCACAAAAAGATGCAAAATGACTAAAAATAGATGCAAAACCAGCACAAAAAGATGCAAAATGACTAAAAATAGATGCAAAACCAGCACAAAAAGATACAAAATGACTAAAAATAGATGCAAAACCACCACAAAAAGATGCAAAATGACTAAAAATAGATGCAGAACCACCACAAAAAGATGCAAAATGACTAAAAATAGATGCAGAACCACCACAAAAAGATGCAAAATGACTAAAAATAGATGCAAAACCACCACAAAAAGATGCAAAATGACTAAAAATAGATGCCAAACCACCACAAAAAGATGCAAAATGACTAAAAATAGATGCAAAACCAGCACAAAAAGATGCAAAATGACTAAAAATAGATGCAAAACCACCACAAAAAGATGCAAAATGACTAAAAATAGATGCAAAACCACCACAAAAAGATGCAAAATGACTAAAAATAGATGCCAAACCACCACAAAAAGATGCAAAATGACTAAAAATAGATGCAAAACCAGCACAAAAAGATGCAAAATGACTAAAAATAGATGCAAAACCAGCACAAAAAGATACAAAATGACTAAAAATAGATGCAAAACCACCACAAAAAGATGCAAAATGACTAAAAATAGATGCAAAACCAGCACAAAAAGATGCAAATAATAGTGTGCAGCTTCAGGTCTGTTGACTATTAACACCGGTGCATGCTGGCACAATAATAATGGCCCAAATGCACCTCGGCGGAGCGGCGACACACTCGTTGATAAAACAGTTACACAACAACAACAACAACAGGAGTCATGAGGGCGTCGAGCCAAATGAAGATTATGTTGTTACAGACGAGCTTCTGTCAAACGCTTTTCTGACGGACTTCACGTTTATTTACGAAGGTTTGACTTTTGTTTGACTGTTAATTATTAAACCCAGTTCAGTTAAACCAGGTTCAGTTAAACCGGGTTCAGTTAAACCGGGTTCAGTTAAACCAGGTTCAGTTAAACCGGGTTCAGTTAAACCGGGTTCAGTTAAACCAGGTTCAGTTAAACCGGGTTCAGTTAAACCTGTTCAGTAAAAACAGGTTCAGTTAAACCGGGTTCAGTTAAACCGGGTTCAGTTAAACCGGGTTCAGTTAAACCAGGTTCAGTTAAACCGGGTTCAGTTAAACCGGGTTCAGTTAAACCGGGTTCAGTTAAACCGGGTTCAGTTAAACCAGGTTCAGTTAAACCTGTTCAGTTAAACCAGGTTTAGTTAAACCTGTTCAGTTAAACCAGGTTTAGTTAAACCGGGTTCAGTTAAACCGGGTTCAGTTAAACCAGGTTTACTTAAACCTGTTCAGTTAAACCAGGTTCAGTTTAAACCAGGTTCAGTTAAACCGGGTTCAGTTAAACTGGGTTCAGTTAAACCGGGTTCAGTTAAACCGGGTTCAGTTAAACCAGGTTCAGTTAAACCCGGTTCAGTTAAACCCGGTTCAGTTAAACCAGGTCCAGTTAAACCCGGTTCAGTTAAACCCGGTTCAGTTAAACCAGGTTCAGTTAAACCAGGTTCACTGAGGACTCTCTGTAGTTTCCACCTGTTTCTGTGTAAATGAATGTTTTAAACCAGTTGTTGTTTTTCAAACTGATCATGTGACTGTTTGTTTGTGTTGCAGGGCGGAGAAAGCAGAAGGCAGCCAAAGAGAGGGCCGGCCAGGCAAAGGTGACACACACACACACACACACACACACACACACACACACACACACACACACACACACACACACACACACACACAGCCTGTTAACTTATATTTTGTGTTTTACGGTCACTTTTTTACTGTTAAAAGAGGGTTTTTATTTCTACTTCCTGATGTCATCTGCACATCCAAATATCACAATAATGATGATGAGCAGAGTTTATTACTTACTATTAGAGCGTATGAGGACTTCCTGTGAGGTCAGAGAGGAGAGGTGGACTTCCTGTGAGGTCAGAGAGGAGAGGTGGACTTCCTGTGAGGTCAGAGAGGAGAGGTGGACTTCCTGTGAGGTCAGAGAGGAGAGGTGGACTTCCTGTGAGGTCAGAGAGGAGAGGTGGACTTCCTGTGAGGTCATAAAGGAGAGGTGGACTTCCTGTGAGGTCAGACAGGAGAGGTGGACTTCCTGTGAGGTCAGACAGGAGAGGTGGACTTCCTGTGAGGTCAGACAGGAGAGGTGGACTTCCTGTGAGGTCAGACAGGAGAGGTGGACTTCCTGTGAGGTCAGACAGGAGAGGTGGACTTCCTGTGATGTCAGAGAGGAGCGCTGGACTTCCTGTGAGGTCCGAGGGTAGAGGTGGACTTCCTGTGAGGTCAGAGAGGAGCGGTGGACTTCCTGTGTGTGACTGTTGTCCCTCCTGCAGCTTCCAGACCTGAAGGACGCCGAGGCGGTGCAGAAGTTCTTCCTGGAGGAGATCCAGCTGGGGGAGGAGCTGCTGGCTCAGGGTGAGTCCTCTTTCGCTCCTGTTGTCTTTTTAAATTAACTCCGGAGACCTAAACTGACTTCCTGTGTCTGTCCTTCGCTCCACAGGAGACTACGAGAAAGGCGTAGACCACCTGACCAACGCCATCGCGGTGTGCGGTCAGCCCCAGCAGCTGCTGCAGGTGCTGCAGCAGACTCTGCCTCCCCCCGTCTTCCAGATGCTGCTCACCAAACTGCCCAGCATCAGCCAGGTGCGTCTCTCACCCTCAGTCTCTGTCTGTTTCACAATTTTACAACGATTTTACAGACACTGCTACACGTGGAGAGCTACATGCTAACATCAGGGAAGTTGTTAATTTCTCCAGTTTCAGGTTTGATTCCTGCTCGAACAGATTTGATTGAGTAGCTTTAAGTTTATGAACCTTTATTGGTGATTGTTGATGATAGAAAGTGCTTCTATAACATTAATCTACAGCCATTCACTGCTAACTGAGTCACATGCAAAATGACTAAAAAAAGAATCAAAACCAGCACAAAAAGATGCAAAATGACTAAAAATAGATGCAAAACCAGCACAAAAAGATGCAAAATGACTAAAAATAGATGCAAAACCACCACAAAAAGATGCAAAATGACTAAAATAGATGCAAAACCACCACAAAAAGATGCAAAATGACTAAAAATAGATGCAAAACCAGCACAAAAAGATGCAAAATGACTAAAAATAGATGCAAAACCACCACAAAAAGATGCAAAATGACTAAAAATAGATGCAAAACCACCACAAAAAGATGCAAAATGACTAAAAAATAGATGCAAAACCACCACAAAAAGATGCAAAATGACTAAAAATAGATGCAAAACCAACACAAAAAGATGCAAAATGACTAAAAATAGATGCAAAACCAGCACAAAAAGATGCAAAATGGCTAAAAATAGATGCAAAACCAGCACAAAAAGATGCAAAATGACTAAAAATAGATGCAAAACCAGCACAAAAAGATGCAAAATGACTAAAAATAGATGCAAAACCAGCACAAAAAGATGCAAAATGGCTAAAAATAGATGCAAAACCTCCACAAAAAGATGCAAAATGACTCAAAATAGATGCAAAACCAGCACAAAAAGATGCAAAATGACTAAAAATAGATGCAAAACCACCACAAAAAGATGCAAAATGACTAAAAATAGATGCAAAACCAGCACAAAAAGATGCAAAATTTCAGTCAATGCTAACATCAGGAAGCTATAACCTTGTGTGGAGGAGAAAGAAGAAGAGAAGTGTGCAGAATCAGGAGAAATGTGTTAGTTAACCCGGATGGAAGGTGCTGGAAGAGACTGGAAATGTTTCGGCCTTTCCTACAAAACAAATAGAATGAAACAGAGTTTTAGTTGTTTAAAGCAAAATAACATTTTTTTTTAACGTGATTTTTTATAAAAAGGTGAAATAATCATTTTATTATGTATGTATTAGACTTTAACTTCTCTTTTTTGACCCTATTTTGAACTCTTGCAAGGAAATTAAGATTTCAGCAGCTTAAAAAAACAAAAGAGAGGTTTAAAAAATACAGTTTAAGATGCAGAAAGTATAAAAAACAATAACTGTCAGAAATAAACTTAGTGAATAAATAAATATGAGGTAGATGTAAGAAGAAGGTCAAATCAAACTCACAGGAAGTTAAATCAGATGAGTGAAATGCGTCAGATCAAATGTGTTTCTGTTGTTTATGACGGACAAGAGCAGGAGATTAAATTATTGCACTTAAGTGGAGGAAAAGTTATTAAACACAGAAAGAAGAAGAGAAATGTGCAGAATCAGGAGAAATCTGTAATTTACCGAAGCTGGAAAACCTTAAAAACAGACGTTTGAAAGTTTTCTCTCTGGAAACTCTGAATATTAGGGCGCCCTCCCACTGTGCCTCCGTCCCGTGCCCCGTGCTTTAGGGTCCTTGTCCCCCCCTCCAGGCCCGTTTGTACTCACACTACCTGGGCCTCGGAGAATGCTTCTTGCTGCCTATACGTCATCACGCCGTAACACGTCACACGCATTGATGACGTCATGGCGATGCGTGGCTTTGTTTCCAGATCTTTCCGTAGACCTCGGAGTTTTTGTGCGTCTTGTCGACTGTTTTTGAATCTTTTCATCGACCAAATCTGCAGTAAACACTCCACCTCCGCATCACACCAACGTGAACCTTTCACCGCCATTGTTGTTGTTGTTAAATGTCCGCGCATGGTCCGTCCTTCTATTTACATGTCCGAACAGGCGGACATAACGCTACTGCCGTAGGGCTCGTGCTCGTGCTCGTACATGTGCAAACGGCTCCGCTAAAGCCCACCTCTTTCAAGCGGGCCGTGGACGGTCCACTGGCCGCAGTTGAGCGCGGAGCGGGTGAACTAACACTGCTTAAAGGTTCTAGGCTTTAGCTGAAAAAACGGTTTTGGCCGCGGCCAGAAGGACAGTGTGATCACGCTCTTACATAAAACTAGAACTAAGAAGATTAGACATTTTAAATTAATTTAGTCTGTGTACTTTACCTGCTCTGTAAAGTGTCCTGAGATCACTTTTGTTGTGATTTGTTTTAAATAAATAAAAATAAAATTAAAACAAATCTGAACAACAGCTGAAAATCAACGATGATTAAACGATGAACACTCGTTTCTGACGTCTCTGTGTTTGTTCTCTGCAGCGCATCGTGAGCGCCCAGAGTCTGAGCGAGGACGATATCGAATGAGTGGCTCCCTCCTCTTCCTCGCTGGGACCCGTCCTTCCACCACGCCAACGCTGCTGCCTCCATTGCTGCTGCGGCCGCCGTCCATCGCTGCCGCCGTCCATCGCTTCCCACCCAGGCGCCCTAAAGGGAAAGAGTTTTTATCCCCGGTTCTCCCGTGAACAGTCGTGTTTGTGTTTGTTTTTACTGGAGAGGACGAAGAGGAGCTGGATCCTGAACGCCCCGTCTCGTCTGCGCCGCGGTCGGGTACGTACTCGCCACCCGGACTTGTGGTCACACGGCGTTTCTCATGACATCATCAGTCGTAGAAACGCGCCGCAGACGTGAATCTTCTCTCCGCCTCACAAACTATTTATTCTCCCTCTTCTTCTTCTTCTTCCTCTTCTTCAGTCGTCTCTGTGTTCGACCCCAAACACTTTTTTAGGAAGTGATGAAATGTTTCGTTTTGTTTTTCAAAGAGGAAAAAAATAAAACGTGAACGAACGACGACGCTGTTTTTGACATTTATGAAAAGTGTTTTTAAAGATTCAAGAAGCTTCATTTGTTGTTGTGCAACAGTTTCAACACAGAGATGAAAGGATCAGAGCGACAATACGCATAAAAACATCAATCACATCAAACAGTAACTAAATGTGACAGAGTGCAACAGTGATTGTGGTTAAACGCAGGTTTATACGATAAACAACAATACGCAGCGTGAAGTTTAACAGCAGATGAAATAAAATAAGTACAAACTAAATAAGAGATGAGGAGCGATAAATGATAACAGTGTTAAAGTGTGGCAGCATTTCCTACAGAACTAAGTTACAGAACAACTCAATAAAGTGATGCAGTGATGATATAAAGTGACAAAGTGACATTAGCTCAGGACACATCGGCCTCATTTATCGATCTTGCGTGGAAACGGGTGCAGGTCTGAGGCAGACTTGGTCGTAGGACAGGACCCACGTGTGATTCATGAAACATTCGTATCGGACCAATCTCAGCGTACGAATGAGCGCGCCTTGATAAATGCTGCGGCTGAATTCGATCGTCTTTAACATGTTACGCCCTTAAATATTCCCGGTTCGAGTCCTCGCCCACTGAGGTCAAACGTGGAGAGAAGGAACGCAGGTTAGAAAAGACACTTTTCCGACACACAGATCGGCTCCTGACGTCCGACATGGAGCAAAATAAAGATGTGCTTTTTGTCTCAAGAGTGGAATAAAAAACGCTGCATGGAAAAGAATGAAGGAGGCAGTCAACCCGAAGCAGCGCTCCACTGTGACCCGTGTGCGTGTGTGCGCACTGCTGAACCGGCGCTCCTGCTCTGCAGCGTGGTTATCAGGTGTCCTGTTAGAGGAGAACCTTTGTCCCCTAGAACCAAACCAAGATGTTCATCATCTGATACCTGGTTTGATTTAATGCAGTTTATCGAGGGGACGACTTTGGCTCTGCAGTGCGCTTTCCTGCAGCCGCGCTCCAACACATTCATT
Source organism: Echiichthys vipera (assembly GCF_963691815.1). Classification (NCBI taxonomy): domain Eukaryota; kingdom Metazoa; phylum Chordata; class Actinopteri; order Perciformes; family Trachinidae; genus Echiichthys; species Echiichthys vipera. The sequence continues at coordinate 1,149,894 of NC_139827.1, read as the reverse complement.
CATTCATTCATCTTCAACCACTTGTCCCTGTCGGGGTCTCGGGGGGCTGGAGCCGAGCTGTGGCTGAAAGTGCTTCTGCTGGAGGTCAGCAGCTGGTGGAGAGGGTGGGTGTTGTTGTCCAGGATGCTGTGCAGCTCAGACAGCATCCTCCTCTCAGACACCGCCACCAAAGAGTCCAGTTTGACCCCCAGGACGGAGCCGGCCTTCCTGATGATCTCACTGATTCTCTTGGCGTCTGCTGCCCTCAGTCGTGCATGTGTCACCGCCGCAGCCTGCAGTGACCACACGTGTAACGGGTGTGGAGTGAACCCAACTGCAGCACAGATGAACCAGGTGTTAAACAGTCTTTATTCAGCAGGTAACAGCAGGTCCACGGCTGACCGGGGGGGGGCACCAGAGGACTGGATCCAGGTGAGTGTGTGGGCGCGTGAGCAGGTAACAGTCCAAGAGTTCAGAACAGGCTCAGCAAGTGTGGTGGAGGGGGAGGAACACAAACTCACTGCTGATGAAGGTCCGACTGGAGAGTGTTTGGGGATGAGGGCCGGGAGTGGATCCAGAGCTTGAGATGATTTCACCAGAGAACGTGAAGCCGAAGCCAGGGGGAGAAGAAACAGGCCACCCACCAGTTCACCCTCCTCTCTTGGTCCATATGGGGACTAGAACTGGCAACCCATCGGTTCACAAGCCAAGTCCCAATGTGCTAAGCTACTTTTAAAACGCAGTTGGGGCGGTAGGGAACCAGAGGGTCACCGGTTTGAGTCCCTGTGTGCGTGTGTGTGTGTGCGTGCGTGCGTGCGTGTAACATCTTCTAAACGTCTCTGCTTCCCCTGAAATCCCCAACGTGTTCTCATGAACAGGTTTGTCTATGTCTATGAAAAGTTCTGCGCAGAGATTCGTACGGAGAAACACTCACGCCAAACCGAAACGCACGCACAAAAGACAACATTAACGTGACCCTAGGCCGACGGAAGGGGGCGGTTTGGGTTCGGCAGGAAAAACACTTGGTTGGGATCAGAAAAAAGGCTGTGGATCGGTTTAGCACAGACGGGAATTGTTTTCGGAAACAAGTCACGACCACAACCTGCCTCCTTTCACTGCGGGGGAATACACACGAGTCACTGCGCGCTGCTTTTTGTCGTTATACGTACGAGTACGAAGTGAGAACGGCCTGGAACCCCCACAGTGCCTCGTGATGCAGCGGTGTAGACACTAGAAGAGAGCGCAGACCTCCATCGAGGCCCAAACACACAAAGATCGACCCGAGCTGCACCGTCACCACGTTTCCCGACGACCCGGCTGCTCGTGTTTCTGTGATCCTGCTGAGGAACGGGCGAGTCGAGCCGCGGTGCAGCTGATGCGCCTTCTGCAAAGACAGAGATTCAAGTGTTTACAACTTGGGAGCGGTCGTTCCTGCAGTTGCTTTGCAGTCTCCGTCCTCCTCGACCTCCTCCCCAGGATGGACCTGCCCTCCACGCCTCCACGCCGGCTGCACTGAGTCAGTGCCCCGAAGACACGCAGGTACGCACGCACTTAACATTCACCTGGAATACCAACAGCAGCTGTGTGCAGCACTAACACATGAAGGAAAACCTCCTTATTACATCATTACCTTCTTTACGTTGTTGTGAAACATTTGCAAAACTCATTTTTGGGCGGGATTTGAACCGTTTACATGTGTTGCCACTTAAACACGTGCGTCCTGTTGTAGCGTTGACTCAGAACTTTATTAATCCCACCAGGGGCAATGGATTTCAGCAGCTTGCACACAATAAATGCACAGGGAATAAGTTAATAATGTTAAATAAACAGAATAAAATGCCACAGAACAAAGTGTCATCAAGGATCAGTTGAATAAAGTGAGTAAATACACACGAGCACATGTTTGAGCGATGAGCTGAGGAAGGAGAAGCTCTGGATCTACCCTCAGTCCTGGTTCCTACCCTCACCTGTGGTCCTGAAAGCTGGGTCAGGATCCAAAGAACCAGGTCCAGGTCAGGACCCAGAGAACCAGGTCCAGGTCAGGACCCAAAGAACCAGGTCCAGGTCAGGACCCACAGAACCAGGTCCAGGTCAGGACCCACAGAACCAGGTCCAGGTCCAAGCGTGTGAACTGTGTTTCCTCAGGAGGGGGTCTGGAGTCTCCCTTAGAGAGAGGGGGAGAAGTTCAGCATCCGTGAGGAACTCGGAGTAGAGCCGCTGCTCCTTTGCGTTGAAAGGAGCCAGTTGAGGTGGTTCAGGATCATCTGGTCTGGATGAACCCTGGGCGCCTCCCTAGGGAGGTGTTCCAGGCACGTCCAGCTGGGAGGAGGCCTCGGGGAAGACCCAGGACCAGGTGGAGAGATTAGATCTCCACACTGGCCTGGGAACGCCTCAGGATCCCCCAGTTAGAGCTGGTTAATGTGGCCCGGGAAAGGCTTTTATTGTGAAAAAGCAACAGGAAACACAATGTTTGTAATGAAATACGACTCGTGTGTAAACCGGGTTTTTCTGTTCGAGTCACTCGTTTATTTTACCGTTTTTATTGAACAATCACATATTTACAGAATAATTCTCACCAGTTTACATGAAACCAAACAAATGAACATGTTTTCTGTGACTGCTCATCAAAATGTAAAGAAATAAAATCACAGACACTCAACAGAAAGCAAAACTCCCTCCACCTCCACATGACGAGCGTCCTGTTCCATGAAACCAATGTGTCGACATAAGTGATTAATACAGGGTCTGAACATTTAACCCGTTATATTTCAACACAACAACACAATTAACTGTAGTTCAATTCAATGTTCGATATATTTAAACTGGCATCAAATGGTTCTAATGCAATGGAGATTAACCCTCACAGAACTCCAGCTACGGGACAGGAAGCTAAAGCTAACACTATGCTAGCAAGATTCAAAGTCAATAACATCTGTAAATATAATTGTATAATATTTGTAACACTAGCTATCCAGTCTTGTTATTGTCCCCAGTTCAGAATCAAGATTTTCACCATGAATGATGGATCACGTGTAACGAGGTGGGGCTCCATCCTGTGGAGATACCACCCAGAGGATACGACTCAGCAATGTTAGCTTGTTAACGTATTTTCTAATGAATTGCAAATGGAGGTGCATTCAACAGTGAACAGTTTCACTTTAACTACGTTTGACACCCTGCAACCAATCAGAACCATGCATTCACCCAGAACATGGTGTGAATGCATCGTACATCATCTCTCGTATCTCTTCTCCAACTCCGTTCTCGTGTTTCTAACCCGTCTGTAAACAATGACCACGGCTCGGAGAAGGAAGGCTCGGCTCAGATATCCGCTGTTTTAACGGGAAACGTTAAATATATGCGGTGGCACCCAGAGGATAAGACTCAGCAATGTTAGCTTGTTAACGTATTCCTAATAAACTGTAAACGGAGGTGCATTCAACAGTGAACAGACAGTTTCACTTGAACTACGTTTGACACCCTGCAACCAATCAGAACCATGCATTCCCCCAGAACAAGGTGTGAATGCATCGTACATCATCTCTCGTGTTTCTAACCCGTCTGTAAACAATGACCACAGCTGGCTTTGTTTCCAGATCTTTCCGTAGACCTCTGAGTTTTTGTGCGTCTTGTCGACTGTTTTTGAATCTTTTCATCGACCAAATCTGCAGTAAACACTCCACCTCCGCATCACACCAACGTGAACCTTTCACCGGCATTGTTTGAAATGTCCGCGCATGGTCCCTCCTTCTTTTTTCTACGTCCCAACAGGCGCACAGGAAATGACCTCAGAACCACCATAGGCCTCGTGCTCGTACACGTGCGCACGCTCGTGCTCGTGCACGTGCAAACGTGCTTTACTAAAGCCCACCTCTCCCAAACGGGCCGTGGACGCCAAGCGTGCCGCTCCTAGACGTGGTACGGTTGCACTCACACTGGTCAAAGGAACCAGACTTTAGCCGTGGAACCTGTTTGGGCCGGGACGGAGGAACAGTGTGAGTGCGCCGCAAGAAAGGTTTGGTGAGTTTTATTTTACTTGGTAGAGTTTGAATGAAGTGTGTTTTTTGATGATTAAAAAGTCTTAATTCAGTGAAAGAGACAGAAAACTTGTTGTACTTATGTACATTTGTATGTTTCTGTTAAATCAGGAAAATAACAAGAATATTTAATTTCCAACCCTAAATCAAAACTTGATCCGTCATGTATCGATAATCTTTATAATGGCATCATAGCCCTCTGCATCCGAATTGTGATCTGCCAAAAGATTCTCACCCCTCCTAAATATGTACATTTCTTCCCTTAATAAACCAATACATGAAATAAGTTGAGTGATTATTCTGCATTGACCGGAGAGACGATCAGAGGGGCAGAGTTCTTACCACCATCGATTTTACAGGGACTGAAGAACGGGAAGAGTTTCCCAGAGAAGGAGCAGTCAGTGAAGGAGTAGATCAGAGCTGCAGCAGCTACGTCATAAAAGGAGACCAGACCCTCCTCGTAATCCACAAACACCCCCACCTTCTGGGGCTGAGACTTCAGAGACAGACGGATGTAGTGGCTATCAACAGCTTTGTAGTCATTTCCATTTCTCAACCACAAAGTCCAGTTACCATAAAGAGAGTTCAGTGGGAATTGTTGCTTCCTGTTGACCGACTCTCTGATTACCCCTAAATCCCATTTAGTCTTTCCTTCAACCTGAACCTCAAAGTAAAATCTGCCTGAAGAGAAACTCTGCTTTCCTAAAACACAGCGATTGAGGGAAAATCTCTCCGGGTTGTCTGGAAGATTCTGTTTCGCTCCCCCTGGAAATACTTGTTTCCCATCATCAGACAGGATGAGTCCAGGATGTGCAGTATCAGGATCAAGAGTCACATCCACCTCATACTGCTGGATCCTCTTCAGCTCAGCTTCAAGCAGCTTCTTCATCTCTTCACTGAGTGTCTCCTCCAGCTGAGACACAGCTTTCACCACAGTCCCCTGATATGAAGATGGAGGGACTCTGACATCTGTCCAGTCCCTGGAGGGTGGAACAGCTTTCAGGGACTGGACACTCTGGAGAAGATGGAGGTGGTCTTCAGAGCGTGAGAGCTGCTCCACCTCAGTGCTTCTCTTCTTCAGGTCAGAGATTTCCTGTTGCAGCTCTTTGATGAAGCCTTCAGCCTGTTCTTCTTTGGTTTTCTGCTTCTCTTTGATCGTGTCGATGAGCTCGTTCAGGCCTCTCTCAACAGACTCCTTCAGAGAAGTGAAGACCTGAACACCTTCTGCTATCTCTCTGTCTGCATCTTTCTCACTGAGGTCGACTGTTTGTTTGAGCTCCTGAATCTTCAGTTGTCTCTTCTGGATCATCTGCTGAATATCAGCCTCTGTCTTCCCCAGCTCCACCTTCTTTCCTTCATATCCTTCTTTCAGAGGAACAACATTGTGGTCCTTGTGGTCTAAAACAGTGCAGATCATGCAGACACATGTCTGGTCGGTCTTACAGAACAGCTCCAGAGGTTTATCGTGCTTCATGCACATCCTGCCTTCCAGGTTCTCCACAGGGTTGATCAGCTGATGTCGTTTCAGGCCTGGTGTTGTCAGATGAGGCTCCAGGTGAGTCTCACAGTAGGAGACCAGACACACCAGGCAGGACTTCAGGGCCTTCAGTTTGGTTCCAGTGCAGACGTCACAGGGAACTTCTTCTGGTTTGGACCCTTGTTGCTCAGAGCTGCTGCTGCTGCTGGCTTTCTGTTGAGCTGACTGTCTGAACTGAGCAGCCATCTCAGAGAACAAAGTGTTGACTCTTAAATCAGGTCTTATGGTAAAAGCTTCTTTACACATCGGACACAGGTACTGGTCATTCGTATCCCAGTGTTCAGTGATGCAGTTCTTGCAGAAGTTGTGTCCACATGGTGTAGTGACTGGATCAGTGAACACATCCAGGCAGATGGAGCACAGAAACTGGTCTTCAGACAGCAGGTACTTTGCAGCAGCCATATCTAAACATTTAGTGTTAAACAAAACAACACATCTTATTCAAAATCAAGTTTGCATTATTATATATTCAAATAGAAATTTTACTTTGAGTTGAACATCTTGGATGGGACAGAGAGGGAGGACAGGGTTTGAGGGGAGAAGCCCAGTGTTTCCCCTTCTTAGACCAGTGTGTGGCGCAGCGCCACAGAATCACACCAAGCGCACCACAAATGGATTCACCTAGTCTGGGAGCCCCGCAAGAAGAGGTGTCCGTAGGTCCTGCACCACACATTGCTCCCTAGTCTGTGGGAAACACTGGAAGCCTGAAGAGAGACACCCCTGCACCCAATTAGCTAACTAGCTTGTTTCAAATGCTAAATGCAAATTGCTTTGGGCACTCTTCCAACATGTTGTTTATGTGTTCGCCAGGGTAACAAACCCAGCCAGCGATCATGTCCCCCTCTGACTTCTACAATGGGTGGCCAACGCGGTTCTAACGCAGAGGTAGAGAAAGATAATGCAGCTAGAATAGAGGATTGCTTCATGCAGTGAATAATGGAGCATGCTTTTGGACATTTTCCTGAATATCCCTAGAGCAGGGGTGGGCATTTCCTGTCCTGGAAAGCCACTGTCCTGCATGTTTTAGGTTCCTCTCTGCTCTAACACACCTGAGTCTGATGCTCTGCTCGTTATCAAGCAGCTGATGCTCGTCACAGTTTGATTATTGTTAGACTCAGGTGTGTTAGACTCAGGTGTGTTAGACTCAGGTGTGTCAGGGTAGTGAGAACCCTAAAACATGCAGGACAGTTGTCCTCCAGTGCCCGACCCTGATCTAGAGGTAGCATGAGGCGCGTTTCCATTGGGTCAAATGTGGCTGCTCGGAGAGTTGCAGGGCACGCCCTCTCAAAAGTCCTTTCTCAGTGTTTCCATTACGAAAAAGGCCCCAGAAGGATTTCGGAGACTCCGGAGGTGACGTGACGGGAGGAGATGAAAGCCTGAGGAGAGACACCGCTGCACCCAATTAGCTAACTAGCTTGTTTCAAATGCTAAATGCACATTGCTTTGGTCACTATTCCAACATGTTGCTTATGTGTTCGCCAGGGTAACAAACCCAGCCAGCGATCATGTCCCCCTCTGACTTCGACAATGGGTGGCCAACGCGGTTCTAACGCAGAGGTAGAGAAAGACAATGCAGCTAGAATAGAGGATTGCTCCATGCAGCATGCTTTTGGATATTTCCTGAATATCCCTAGAGCAGGGGTGGGCACTTCTGGTCCTGTAGAGCCACTGTCCTGCATGTTTTAGTTTTCCTTACCCTAACACACCTGAGTCTAACACACCTGAGTCTAACACACCTGAGTCTAACAATAATCAAACTGTGACGAGCATCAGCTGCTTGATAACGAGCAGAGCATCAGACTCAGGTGTGTTAGAGCAGAGAGAAACCTAAAACATGCAGGACAGTGGCTTTCCAGGACCGGAAATGCCCACCCATGCTCTAGGGATATTCACTTATTTGCATGAAGCAGTCCTCTTTTCTAGCTGCATTATCTTTCTCTACCTCTGCGTTAGAACCGCGTTGTCCACCCATTGTAGAAGTCAGAGGGCGACATCATCGCTGGCTGGGTTTGTTACCCTGGCGAACACACTGACAACATGTTGGAAGAGTGCCCAAAGCAACCAGAGGGGCTAGTATTTGAAACAAGCTAGTTAGCTTATTGGGTGCAGCGGTGTCTCTCCTCAGGCTCTCATCTCCTCCCGTCACGTCACCTTCGGAGTCTCCGAAATCCCTCTTGAGCCTTTTTCGTTATGGAAACACTGAGAGAAAGGACTTTTGAGAGGGCGTGCCCTGCAACTCTCCGAGCAGCCACATTTGACCCCAATGGAGGGGTGGGCAATTCCTGTCCTGCAGACCCACTGTCCTGCATGTTTTAGGTTTCTCTCTGCTCCAACACACCTGAGTCTGACACACACCTGAGTCTGATGCTCTGCTCGTTATCAAGCAGCTGATGCTCGTCACAGTTTGATTATTGTCAGACTCAGGTGTGTTAGACTCAGGTGTGTCAGGGTAGGGAGGAACCTAAAACATGCAGGACAGTGGCTCTGCAGGACCGGAAGTGCCCGACCCTGATCTAGAGGTAGCATGAGGCGCGTTTCCATTGGGTCAAATGTGGCTGCTCGGAGAGTTGCAGGGCACGCCCTCTCAAAAGTCCTTTCTCAGTGTTTCCATTATGAAAAAGGCCCCAGAAGGATTTCGGAGACTCCGGAGGTGACGTGACGGGAGGAGATGAGAGCCTGAGGAGAGACACCCCTGCACCCAATAAGCTAACTAGCTTGTTTCAAATGCTAAATGCAAATTGCTTTGGTCACTCTTCCAAACTGTTGTTGGTGTAACAAACCCAGCCAGCGATGATGTCCCCCTCTGACTTCTACAATGGGTGGCCAACGCGGTTCTAACGCAGAGGTAGAGAAAGACAATGCAGCTAGAATAGAGGATTGCTTCATGCAGTGAATAATGGAGCATGCTTTTGGATATTTCCTGAATATCCCTAGAGCAGGGGTGGGCATTTCCGGTCCTGTAGAGCCACTGTCCTGCATGTTTTAGGTTCCTCTCTGCTCTAACACACCTGAGTCTGATGCTCTGCTCGTTATCAAGCAGCTGATGCTCGTCACAGTTTGATTATTGTTAGACTCAGGTGTGTTAGACTCAGGTGTGTTAGGGTAGGGAGGAACCTAAAACATGCAGGACAGTGGCTCTGCGGCACGCCCTCTCAAAAGTCCTTTCCCTCAGTGTTTCCATTACGAAAAAGGCCCCAGAGGGATTTCAGAGACTCCGGAGGTGACGTGACGGGAGGAGATGAGAGCCTGAGGAGAGACACCCCTGCGTCCTCATCATGTGTCCAGCTAAGCACGATATGATATCAGGTAAAGTCCTTTTAAATGATACAAGACATGTTTGGACTTTGGACCGACCATTCAAATCGTGCTGAATCACGACTACGACTCAAACGTCCACGTTCTGTTTTTGAACACAGTGTAAAGTAACGACAAACGCAGGATCTGAGATTGTGACACTACGGAAAAATGTGTCAAAGAACGACTAAAAATATCACTAAGTATGAAAAATGCTAAATAACTGAGCAGTAGTAGAGTTGCGTCTTCTAGAGGCACTAAAACAGAACCCGATCCACGATCACATGATTTCAGGCCTGAACCCAAAAAATGTAAACGACTGTTCAACTTCATGATTCAGATTTACATCAATTACAAACTGTTCACACGTCGACGGAAATCATTTTCTGACGTGTAGAATGTGTTTGAATTGACTTTACACTGACTCCATATGTGCTCAACAGCATTGCTAACAAAACTCGATAACAAAAAGATTTGAATTCCTCGATTGAGACCAAACTCTGAACCACAGAGTTTCACTAAAGTTGAAGAAGTGCCCCAGAGAGAGTTCAGAGCTGCTGCCGTGTCCTGTTGCAGCAGAGCTTTGTTGTTAACACGTGCACATGCTTCAGTTTTACAGAGCTGAGCTGAAGTTTGCTGTTAGATAATAAATAAAGTGTGAACATGATCAGCTGGACTCACCTCAGTTTGACTCAAAGACCTGATGAAGTTGGTCTGAACTCGACTGTGACTCCGACAAACCTTAAGTTTCATTTCCTCCAAAATGAAACTGACTTCATTCACTGTTCAGTGCTGCTCCTCCTCTCATGGTGCGTTCAAGTGCCGTGGGACGTCAGAGAACAGTCTGTAAACGTCACTTCCTGCATGTAGTGTTGTATCAGACACTGACATTTTAACACAACTGGTTTTGAATATTCTGGCATGAAATCATGAGTTATGATCTCTTAGTTAACAGAATGGTGATTCATGCATTTTCTGTTATTGTTGCCGTTCTGACCAAGGCGTCGATCTTCCTCTGAGGTCGCACTCACGTATATTAGTCTTTATATATATATATATATATTTATTATAGGCTACATTAGTTTGCAGACAGTATATTTGTTCTCTCCACAGTAAAACTGAAGCTTTATGATATTGGACCCAGTTTTGTTTCATATCCATATTCAGAGCTTTTACATGAACGGCTCTAATGTTCCAGTGTGATCCACCGCCGGACAATATGTTAATTATATGATATGATAAATAATATGTTTATGAACGTATTTGATGTTTTGTAAATGTTCTGGGACGTTTTAAAGTCGGAGCTTTGAGCTCCAGGGAGGAGAAGTCCCGTGTCCCGGTGCTTTAAACGCAGCGTTAGTGCCAAAGCTGTCCAGCTGCAGCCCCGGAGCACAAGCCCCTGACGTGACCAGGCCCCCGACGTGACCAGGCCCCTGACGTGACCAGGCCCCTGGTTCGACGGAAGTGACGCAATAGGTTTTTTTTTACTTTATTGAAATCATTTTATCGATGGCCTCTTTTCAAAAATAAGCTTATTTCTAACTTTATTGAAAAAGTACACACACTTCCCCTCAGTCAGGTCTCAGTCCTTTACACACACACACGCACACACACACACACACGCACACACACACACACACACACACACACACACACACACAGATGTGTCTGGTATTGGAGACGTGCAAAGATAGTTCATGAAGTCACAGTTTCATAAAAACTAAATATATAATAAAATAATAGTCTACGGTCGTGCTTCATGCACATCTGCTCCACAGGATGTTGCACAGACACGGTCTTAAGCAAACATGGTTATTAGTTATTATTATCTAGTAATAATTTTACCACTACAACATTTTGCTGCCTCCTCTCAGTGACTTTAGGAAACAGGGTGAAGCTGCAGGAAGCACGTGGTCGGACTGAAGTCAAACAGCTTTAACTCTGAACATCTTCATTCATGTTTGGTTTAAACGGCTGTTAAATGTATTTAAATGCAGTAATTCCCTCTTTGGATGGAGCAGTTGTTTTTCTGCAGGTGGAAACAAACATTTTCCTCCTGCTTCACATTAAAAGCATCCAACAGGGGAAACACAGGAGGGCTTTTATTGTGAAGGAGACGCAGGAAAGACACTGGCGCCCTTTTATCAAACGAACGTACGGCAGAAAAACGTGCGTACGACCATTTCCTGGCAAAATCCGCATTTATCAATTTGGACGTGAGCTACGATCAAATCTCACGTCAGGTCTGAGATCGTGTCGCACATTTGAGCCTGTGTGTGTTTGTGGGGGGGGGGATTCTTTTATATTTCAAAACAGCTCGGCTCCAGCCCCCCCGCGACCCCGACAGGGACAAGCGGTTGAAGATGAATGAATGAATGAATGTGTTGGAGCGCGGCTGCAGCAAGACGCACTGCAGAGCCAAAGTCATCTCCTCGGTTCGTGGCTACCCTCCATAAACTGCGTTAAATCAAACCAGGTATCAGATGATGAACATCTTGGTTTGGTTCTAGGGGACAAAGGTTTTCCTCTAACAGGATACCTAATAACCACGCTACAGAGCAGGAGCGCAGGTTCAGCAGTGCACACACACGCACACGGGTCACAGTGGAGCGCTGCTTCGGGTTGACTGCCTCCGTTATTCTTTTCCATGCAGCGTTTTTTATTCCACTCTTGAGACAAAAAGCACTTCTTTATTTTGCTCCATGTCGGGTGTCAGGAGCCGATCTGTGTGTCGGAAAAGTGTCTTTTCTAACCTGCGTTCCTTCTCTCCATGTTTGACCTCAGTGTGCGAGGACTCGAACCGGGAATATTTAAGGGCGTAACGTGTTAATGACGATCGAATTCAGCCGCTGCATTTATCAAGGCCCGCTCTTTCGTACGCTGAGATTGGTCAGATACGAATGTTTCATGAATCACACGTGGGTCCTGTCCTGCGACCAAGTCTGCGCTCAGATCTGCGCCCGTTTCCATGCAAGATCGATAAATGAGGGACAGTGTGTTTATCATGAAATACGACTTTTGTGTAAAGGCGGATTTCCTGTTCACGGCTTTCTCAGTCTTGTGTTCAACATCTGGTTTATTTTACAGTTTTTATTGAACAATCACATATTTACAGATTTCCTTCAGTCATTAAAAAAACACCAACGTAACCGTTAACTAATCACAACCCTTCTCACTCTGCAATAACAGTGACACATGCTGTGTTCTGTAACAGGCCGTAACTTAAACGAAGCTTTGACACGATGGAATAATCACAAATGTGTTTTCTGTGAGTTCACATCAAACAGGAAAGAAATGAAAAACACTCATTAAAGCAAAAGTTTAAATAGATGTTCTCCTCATAACGCGTGTCTTAATGCATGGAATGAATGTGTTGATATCAACAGGGGCTGGAAAAACATTTAACCCGTTATAATCCGTTTATTCTATTGTATTTATTTACACAAACATTACAAAAGGGTAATGGAAAATCAAAGGGCATCACACCGACGTGAACCTTTCACCGCCATTGTTTGAAATGTCCGCGCATGGTCCCTCCTTCTTTTTTCTACGTCCCAACAGGCGCACAGGAAATGACCTCAGAACCGCCGTAGGCCTCGTGCTCGTACACGTGCGCACGCTCGTGCTCGTACACGTGCAAACGTGCTTTACTAAAGCCCACCTCTCCCAAACGGGCCGTGGACGGCAAGCGTGCCGCTCCTAGACGTGGTACGGTTGCACTCACACTGGTCAAAGGAACCAGACTTTAGCCGTGACACGTGCTGGGGCACGGCACGGAGGCACAGTGGGAGTGCGCCCTTAGAGTTTATTGCTTACTGTTAATTTTTTATTTATTTAGCTCAGAGTTTATTATCTTATACTGTATTTTTTTTAAACCTCCCTTGTGTCTTTTGTAAACTGCTGGAAACTCAATTTCCTTGTGGGAGTTCGTCCCAAAAGATCAAAAAAGAGAAGTCAAAGTAAAAAGTGTTGAAGCTGTTAAATGGCGTTGAGTGTTGACGCCTGCTCTGTAATAGCAGTGATGATGGGCATTAACTAGCATCTACCCATGAGCTTCTAATGTAATGGGAATGTTCTTTACTGCTCCAGGAAATTGGGAAAAAGGGTCAAAATATAAATGTAGAGTCCGCTCAGCTTGACCCCAGCTACAAGCCAGAAAGCGTACACTGGTTATGCTAACATATTCAAAGTCAACAACATTGCATACTGTTTACAAACTGTAAATATAATTTGCCAGTATATAAGTTTAAGCGCGCACTCACTCTGTCCTTCTGCACCGAGCCAAAACAGGTTTTTCAGTTAAAGCCTAGTGCGTTTGACCAGTGTGAGTGCACCCGCTCCGCGAATAACTATGGACAGCTTGCCGTCCACGGCCCGTTTGGGAGAGGTGGGCTTTTGTAGAGCGTGTTTGCACGTGTACGAGCACGAGCGTGTGTACGAGCACGAGGCCTACGGCGGTTCTGAGGTCATTTCCTGTGCGCCTGTTGGGACAGGACGTAAGGCAGCAAGAAGCATTCTCCGAGGCCCAGGGAGTGTGAGTACAAACGGGCCTGGAGGGGGGGACAAGGACCCTAAAGCCCGGGGCGCGGTGCGGAAGGACAGTGTGAGTACGCCCTAACAGCAAGACAAGTTAGCTATCCAGTAACTGTAACTGTCCCCAAAGCAGTGTGCAGTTAAACAAGCTGTGTCACTAACAAGGGTTTTTTTGAATGTTGCACCTTCAATTAACTTTCTACATTATCTTTTTATTCGCTGTGTAACAGTAACACATACTTTGTTTTGTAAACACTACAGGCGTGTGATCAAATTGAGCTTTATGTCACAATTCATTTAAATGTTTGTGGCTACAGATGTTAAATGTTCTCCACGTGACGTGTTTGTCATGAATCATCAAATGAACCTGTTGACCATGTAATGGGTTTTCATACCATAAAACATCTTAGCAATTAAAGTGTAAATCAATCCCCACGACAAGCAGATGCTTTAGAAATGAAGATGTAAACTAAATTACATTTGTTTCCTTGAATAATAATAAATCATTACAGGAAGTACGATGGGCCGGCTCTGACCGGAGAGATGATCAGAGGGGCAGAGTTTTTACGGCCATAATTTTCACCAGGACAGAAGTATGGGAAGAGTTTCCCAGTGAAGGAGCAGCCAGTGAAGGAGTAGATCAGAAGTTCAGCATCTACGTCATAAAAGGAGACCAGACCCTCCTCATAATCCACAAACACCCCCACCTTCTGGGGCCGAGACGTCAGAGACAGACAGACTGAAGGGTCATCAAGAGCTTTGTACTTATTTCTATATCTCAACCATATAGCCCAGTAACCATACTCAGAGCTCAGTGTGAATTCTCCCTTCCTTCTGATCGACTCTCTGGCCACTCCTAAATCCCATTCAGACTTTCCTTTAACTTCAACCTCAAAGTAAAATCTGCCTGAAGAGAAACTCTGCTTTCCTAAAACACAACAACAATCAGAAAATCTCTTTTTGTTGTTTGGGCGATTCTTCCTCACATCACCACAATGCACTTGTTTCCCATCATCAGACAGGATGAGAAAGGGATTTGCTGTATCAGGATCAAAAGTCACATCCACCGCATACTGCTGGACGCCCTTCACTTCAGATATAGGGATCAGCTTCTTCATCTCCTCACTGAGTGCCTCCTTCAGCTGAGACACAGCTTTCACCACAGTCCCCTCATATGAAGATGGAGGGACTCTGACAGCCGTCCAGTCCTTGGTGGGTGGAACAGCTTTCAGGGACTGGACACTCTGGAGAAGATGGAGGTGGTCTTCAGAGCGTGAGAGCTGCTCCACCTCAGTGCTTCTCTTCTTCAGGTCAGAGATTTCCTGTTGCAGCTCTTTGATGAAGCCTTCAGCCTGTTCTTCTTTGGTTTTCTGCTTCTCTTTGATCGTGTCGATGAGCTCGTTCAGGCCTCTCTCAACAGACTCCTTCAGAGAAGTGAAGACCTGAACACCTTCTGCTATCTCTCTGTCTGCATCTTTCTCACTGAGGTCGACTGACTGTTTGATCTCCTGAATCTTCAGGTTTCTCTTCTGGATCATCTGCTGAATTTCAGCCTCTGTCTTCCCCAGCTCCACCTTCTTTCCTTCATATTCTTCTTTCAGAGGAACAACATTGTGGTTCTTGTGGTCTGAAACAGTGCAGAGCATGCAGACACATGTCTGGTCGGTCTTACAGAACAGCTCCAGAGGTTTATCGTGCTTCGCACACATCCTGTCTTCCAGGTTCTCCACAGGGTCGATCAGCTGATGTCGTTTCAGGCCTGGTGTTGTCAGATGAGGCTCCAGGTGAGTCTCACAGTAGGAGACCAGACACACCAGGCAGGACTTCAGGGCCTTCAGTTTGGTTCCAGTGCAGACGTCACAGAAAACTTCTCCTGGTTTGGACCCTTGTTGCTCAGAGCTGCTGCTGCTGCTGGCTTTCTGTTGAGCTGACTGTCTGAACTGAGCAACCATCTCAGAGATGAAAGTGTTGACGTGCAGCTCAGGTCTTGTGTTGAAAACCCTTTTACACATCGGACACAGATACTGGTCATTAGTATCCCAGTGTTCATTGATGCAGTTTTTGCAGAAGTTGTGTCCACATGGTGTGCTGACTGGATCAGTGAACACATCCAGGCAGATGGAGCACAGAAACTGATCTTCAGATGGCAGATAGTTTGCAGAAGCCATATCTACAAAGGTAGTGTGAAACAAAAGAGAACATTTTACTTTAATACAGTTTCAATTATTTGTGAGTGATTACCATAGGTGTATGTTTTAGGGGGCAGTGGGGGTGCAGGGCTCAATATTCAGAACTTGCCTTTGTCCCCCCCAAATAAAAACACGAGTAGCAGACGACAGAAGAACTGCTGGAATGCGACTCAACAATGCAATACCACCTACGGTAAAGTAGGGGAAAGGTTGCAATATCAAAAGACATACCGTATTTACGTATCATGGGGCAGAAAGAGACTGCAGTCAACACTGTAGATATAACTGCAAACTAGCAAGAGAATGAGCTAAACCAAAAAGCAGAATACTGATCAGTCATCTATGACGTTGTATTTGAGCCACTGTTAAAAAATAATAACCCAAGATTTCAAGAATTAAGTCAGTCAGTAGGTTCCTTCAGGTCATGTGTGCATGTTTAAGGATTTCCTGACAGTCCATAAATAACCTAGTTACTTTGACTTGTAAAAAGTTGGACGCAAATGTGTTGGCAGTGTTGTGGGCACCCTTCTTGAGCGAGACCTGGGATGGTGGCTCATCTGTGAGTGTCTTCTTCCCGGGCTCTGACTCACAGGGCTCAGCTGGGCACAAGGTGTAGGACTGACATGGAGCTGCGGCCCTGTCCGCCCACTGCCCGCAGGGTAGTTAGGGTTAAGTGCTTTGTGAGCTTGGAAGCAGGCGAAGGTAGGGACGTAGGCGTGCTGACCCCTGGCATTGCAGACTGGCTCTATGGATGTGGAACATTTCCTCTCTGGTGCTGGAGGGGTCGGCATACTAGAAAGGGTACTTGGGGACTTGAGACTCTAGTTCTGCACAGGTATTTCAGTGCTTATGTGGGCAACGATGAAGAAACCTGAAGGGGGGTAATTGGGAGGAATGGACTGCCTGATCTGAGCCGGAGCAATTTTTTGTTATTGGAATTCTGTGCTAGTCATGGATTGGCCACAACAACATGTTTGAACATAGGACGGCGAGGAAGTGTACTTGGTACCAGAACATCCAAGGCCAAAGGTTGATGATCAACTTTGTGTTTGTAACATCGTGGTGAAGAGAAGAAGAGCTGCCATCTAATCACCACCTGGTGTTGAGATCGGATGGCAGGGGACATTTCTGGATAGACTAGGTAAACTCAAACAAGTAGTAAGGGTGAACTGTGAACGTCTTGCTGAGCCCCAGTTTGTAAGATTTCGACCCACGCCTCTGGCAGAATTTTCCGTGCAATCCGGAGGTGGTTGGGGAAAAGGAATCTGAGGGCGCCCTCCCACTGTGCGTCCGTCCCGTGCCCCGTGCTTTAGGGTCCTTGTCCCCCCCTCCAGGCCCGTTTGTACTCACACTACCTGGGCCTCGGAGAATGCTTCTTGCTGCCTATACGTCATCACGCCGTAACACGTCACACGCATTGATGACGTCATGGCGATGCGTGGCTTTGTTTCCAGATCTTTCCGTAGACCTCTGAGTTTTTGTGCGTCTTGTCGACTGTTTTTGAATCTTTTCATCGACCAAATCTGCAGTAAACACTCCACCTCCGCATCACACCAACGTGAACCTTTCACCGCCATTGTTTGAAATGTCCGCGCATGGTCCCTCCTTCTTTTTTCTACGTCCCAACAGGCGCACAGGAAATGACCTCAGAACCGCCGTAGGCCTCGTGCTCGTGCTCGTACACGTGCGCACGCTCGTGCTCGTACACGTGCAAACGTGCTTTACTAAAGCCCACCTCTCCCAAACGGGTCCTGGACGGCAAGCGTGCCGCTCCCTAGACGCGGTACGGTTGCACTCACACTGGTCAAAGGAACCAGACTTTAGCCATGAAACCTGTTTGGGCACGGTACAGAGGCACAGTGGGAGTGCGCCCTCAGTTGGTCGATCTTAAAAACCTCTATTGTGGAGGTGGCTGCTCAGAGTTTTGGCTGATAGGTCGTGAGTGTGTGTCTAAGAACAACCTAGGCTGGAGGTCCTCCAGGAGGACTGGGTGTATTGTCGAAGGGTGGATAGAGCCCTTTGAGGAACACCTGAACCAGACCAACATTTGAAAACAAGGGCAAAGACTTTCCCATATTCCTGGCTGACGTCACTGAGCTTGTCAAAAAGGTCCTCGGAGGGAAGGTACCCATGTGGATGAAATGTGCCTTGAGGGGGGGAGTAGGAGTGGAGTTGCAGCTCGGGTGGTGGTTCCCGTAGGGTTTGCTCCAATTATCGGGTCATCACACTGCTCAGCCTCTCTGGAAGAGTCATTTCAAGGGTTCTTGCTGCAATATATTCCATTATACTTTTATATTCTGAACTGTCATTTACTGTTTTAACTTTGTTTTCCACCTTAAATTAAGTAATAATAATAATAATTCACCAGAATGCAGGAAAGTAAATGAGACGTGCTGAATGTCAGGCTTTATCCACTTTATAGTAAAGTGGTGCTCACAAGCTCAAGGTCGTACTCTGGCAAAACAACACTGGAAATGTGATCATGTTGTTGTGTTTTAGTTGAAGAACAGCTCGACTTGATGACAAACACATTGCCTGTCCACGAGCTGCTTCATATTAGGGCGCACTCACACTGTCCTTCCGCACCGGGCCAAAACAGGTTTTGCGGGTAAAGCCTAGTGTGTTTGACCAGTGTGAGTGCAACCGTACCACGTCTAGGAGCGGCACGCTTGCCGTCCACGGCCCGTTTGGGAGAGGTGGGCTTTAGTAAAGCACGTTTGCACGTGTACGAGCACGAGCGTGCGCACGTGTACCAGCACGAGGCCTACGGCGGTTCTGAGGTCATTTCCTGTGCGCCTGTTGGGACGTAGAAAAAAGAAGGAGGGACCATGCGCGGACATTTCAAACAATGGCGGTGAAAGGTTCACGTTGGTGTGATGCGGAGGTGGAGTGTTTACTGCAGATTTGGTCGATGAAAAGATTCAAAAACAGTCGACAAGACGCACAAAAACTCCGAGGTCTACGGAAAGATCTGGAAACAAAGCCACGCATCGCCATGACGTCATCAATGCGTGTGACGTGTTACGGCGTGATGACGTATAGGCAGCAAGAAGCATTCTCCGAGGCCCAGGTAGTGTGAGTACAAACGGGCCTGGAGGGGGGGACAAGGACCCTAAAGCACGGGGCACGGGACGGAGGCACAGTGGGAGTGCGCCCTTATAAGACTCCCACTGGTTCTCTGGTGGAAAGATTTTATTGTGAAACAGCCAGAGGAAAAAGAACAGGAAACTAAAGCAGGAAGTTAAACTCTGAACCATCGAGATTCAGTGAAGTCCAGAAAAGTGACACAGAGACTGTGTGAAGATGTTAAAGCTGCTGCTCTGTCGTGAATCTGTGGACAAACACACAGGAAAGGAAAAGAGCGGAGCTGGAGTTTGGGGTTAATTCGGGTTGTTGAGCAATGTTTGAACTGCGTCCAACTGGGCCATGAGTCACTTCTCCGTCAAACAAGCCGCCCCTATGATTGTAGTGAGCCAGTTTCCTGATATTTAAGGTAAATGCACTGAAACTGCTCAGAGGAGCTGACGTGCAGGATCACATTCACTCTGACGAGACCTGAAGAGAGGGGATGACGCGTTCACTTCACACGAGCACAACACGGGAAATACAAACGTATAAAACTGTGTCATACGTTTGTTGTCAGACGTGGCAAAGACGGGCAGGACACACGTGTCCACATCTGGTTTTGACTTTTCAGAATAAAGCGTTCATCAAGTACTTAATAAAACGGTGTTTCCAATGACTTCTTCCACTTTAGAGATATTCTAGAAGACCTCAGGTATCTTCTTCAAAAGCGTTCAGAAACTTTTAACTGTGGATTTTCAGAATAAAGACCCTTTGAAAATATGAAGCATTAAAACAAAATGTTCTCTTAAAAATCTCTGGTATCCTTTTAAAATGTGTCTGGAATTAAATTAGAGAATGGAAAAACACAGTCACATTTTAGTCTTTTTTATTTTTTAAATTACATATTTAACATATTTTTGTAATATTTAATACTTTCAAAGGGCCTTTATTGTGAAAATCCACCATGAAAGGTTATGGAAGTTTGTGAGAAGACACCTACGGTCCTCACGAATATATCTCATCATCTCCTCTTCAGCCTCTGGTCCTGGATCAGGTCTCGGGGGCAGCAGCTCCAGCAGGGGACCCCAAACTTCCCTTTCCCGGGCCACATTAACCAGCTCTAACTGGGGGATCCTGAGGCGTTCCCAGGCCAGTGTGGAGATCTAATCTCTCCACCTGGTCCTGGGTCTTCCCCGAGGCCTCCTCCCAGCTGGACGTGCCTGGAACACCTCCCTAGGGAGGCGCCCAGGGTTCATCCAGACCAGATGATCCTGAACCACCTCAACTGGCTCCTTTCAACGCAAAGGAGCAGCGGCTCTACTCCGAGTTCCTCACGGATGCTGAACTTCTCCCCCTCTCTCTAAGGGAGACTCCAGCCCCCCTCCTGAGGAAACACAGTTCACACGCTTGGACCTGGACCTGGTTCTTTGGGTCCTGACCTGGACCTGGTTCTTTGGGTCCTGACCTGGACCTGGTTCTTTGGGTCCTGACCTGGACCTGGTTCTTTGGGTCCTGACCCAGCTTTCAGGACCACAGGTGAGGGTAGGAACCAGGACTGAGGGTAGATCCAGAGCTTTGCCTTCCTCAGCTCTCTTTTCATCACAACGGTGCGGTAGAGCGACTGCAGCTCCGCCCCCGCTGCTCCGATTCTCCGGCCAAACTCACGCTCCATCGTCCCCTCACTCGTGAACACGATCCCGAGGTCCTTGAACTCCTTCACTTACCTGAAGTGAAATTCATTACTGGAAACTGTAAGTTTTTAATAATAGAACATATTGTTTTGTTGTATATTATAGTTTCAAAGGGCTTTTATTCTGAAATTCCACCTTAAAAACCGGGGTCCTCAGTATTTGGAGTGAAATTATAGTTTGAAAACATACAAATATAACATGAAAATATATATTTTATTAGTATTTATCTGAAGTGTATAGTTAGCTCTATATTTCAAGAGCTTTTATTCTGAAATACAGTGACAGTTCCTGTGAATATTATGCATCTAATCATATTTCCACATTTATTGGTATATGGGTTTACTTGGTTACTGCTTTAGTCTTAAATCTGAAAACCAGACGTGGACACACACGTGTTGCATGTCAGCTTCAATGCATTTACCGTAAATGTCTGAATACAGGCGCCCTACGAATTTAAGGGCAGTTGGTTTGACTACAGAGAAACGAATCAAAGCTCAAAGTAAACATGATCAGCTGTACTCACCAGAGTTTGACAGAGACTCTGCTGTTGTGTTGACAAAGACCTGATGAAGTCACTTCAGACAGAAACAGATTTGTCCCGACAGTCTAAACTCTGCTGCGACACTGACACACCTTATGTTTCGTTTCTGGAGTGTGACGTTGAAGCTCTGCTCTCCCCAGTGTTGCTCCTCCTCCTCCTCCTCCTCCTCCTCCTCCTCCTCCTCCTCTGCAGCTCGGCTTGGTTTCCTCCCTCTCATTCACACAGTTGTTGTGAAATACGAGAGTTTAACCACCTAAGAGTCGAGTTTATTGGACACAAAGAGACAGAGACATTACGTAGATCTGTGACATGTGATAACACAATGACGTTTACATTGTTGTTCTTGGTGTAAAGACAAACTACCATCAAACAACACAAGGATAGGATAAAGAAGAAGAGTGAGACTTCCTGTTTGTTTGCTGTCGTGTGTGTTAAATGTAAAGGGTGGGAGACACCAGGGTAGTAGAGGTTGTAACAGTCTATCTCATCTCATCTTCAGCCTCTGATCCTGGATCAGGTCTCGGGGGCAGCAGCTCCAGCAGGGGACCCCAAACTTCCTTTTCCCGGGCCACATTAACCAGCTCTAACTGGGGGATCCTGAGGCGTTCCCAGGCCAGTGTGGAGATCTAATCTCTCCACCTGGTCCTGGGTCTTCCCCGAGGCCTCCTCCCAGCTGGACGTGCCTGGAACACCTCCCTAGGGAGGCGCCCAGGGTTCATCCAGACCAGATGATCCTGAACCACCTCAACTGGCTCCTTTCAACACAAAGGAGCAGCGGCTCTACTCCGAGTTCCTCACGGATGCTGAACTTCTCCCCCTACCCTTGTAACAGTCTAGTATTTTTAAATAGTAAAGAAGTAATATAATGTGAGTTCAAGGACCTCGGGATCGTGTTCACGAGTGAGGGGACGATGGAGCGTGAGTTTGGCCGGAGAATCGGAGCAGCGGGGGCGGAGCTGCAGTCGCTCTACCGCACCGTTGTGACCAAAAGAGAGCTGAGGAAGACAAAGCTCTCGATCTACCGGTCAATCTTCGTTCCTACCCTCACCTGTGGTCATGAAAGCTGGGTCAGGACCCAAAGAACCAGGTCCAGGTCAGGACCCAAAGAACCAGGTCCAGGTCCAAGCGTGTGAAGTGTGTTTCCTCAGGAGGGGGTCTGGAGTCTCCCTTAGAGAGAGGGGGAGAAGTTCAGCATCCGTGAGGAACTCGGAGTAGAGCCGCTGCTCCTTTGTGTTGAAAGGAGCCAGTTGAGGTGGTTCAGGATCATCTGGTCTGGATGAACCCTGGGCGCCTCCCTAGGGAGGTGTTCCAGGCACGTCCAGCTGGGAGGAGGCCTCGGGGAAGACCCAGGACCAGGTGGAGAGATTAGATCTCCACACTGGCCTGGGAACGCCTCAGTATCCCCCAGTTAGAGCTGGTTAATGTGGCCCGGGAAAGGGAAGTTTGGGGTCCCTGCTGGAGCTGCTGCCCCTGAGACCTGATCCAGGATCAGAGGCTGGAGATGAGATGAGATGATTTACCTTTATTAATATAGGTTTAATTTACTGCAGGACTGTTGTTTTAGACGGCGTTCGTTTTATTTATAACCTGATAAACTGAGAGTGAAGTCGACTTCCAGCAGTTTTAGTGATTTTCAAGAAATAAACTTTTGTTAAAACGAGACAAAAACCAAGAAAAATAGACTTCCATGAGTTGATTTTCTTTGTGTGTCTCTTTCTTACACTGCTTCAAATTAAAAGCATCTAACTAGTTAAACACAAGTGGGCTTTTATTGTGAAGCAACCACTGGAAACACACTGGGCCTCATTTATCAATCCTGCGTGAAAACGGGCGCAGGTCTGACCGCAGACTTGGTCGTAGGACAGGACCCACGTGTGATTCATGAAACATTCGTATCGGACCAATCTCAGCGTACGAATGAGCGGGCCTTGATAAATGCGGCGGCTGAATTCGATCCTCATTAACACGTTACGCCCTTAAATATTCCCGGTTCGAGTCCTCGCCCACTGAGGTCAAACATGCAGAGGAGAAACACATGCTGACGTCATGGAGCAACATAAAGACGTGCTGTTTGTCTTGAGAGTGGAATAAAAGGGGCCCATCATAAAAACGCTCTATGGAAAAGAATAACGGAGGCAGTCAACCCGAAGCAGCGCTCCACTGTGACCCGTGTGCGTGTGCTTGCACTGCTGAACCTGCGCTCCTCTTTTCAGCCAGATTGTGCTGCAACCCAAACCCCCCGGCTCAAATGTGGGACACGATCGCAGACCTGAGATCCTGAGACCTCACGTCCAAATTGATAAATGCCGAAGTTTGCCAGGAAACGGTCGTACGCACGTTTTTCTGCCGTACGTTCGTTTGATGAATGAGGGCCAGTGTATCTTTGGAACTTATGTGTAAACCAGGATTTCCTGTTCAGTGTTTGGTGCTCAAGTCACGGCTTACTCAGATTTGGGTTCAACAACTGGTTTATTTTACAGTTTTTATTGAACAATCACATCTTTACAGATTCCTTTCACTCATAAGACACTTTACCAGTATTCATAAAACAAAACAAACACGACCCAAAGTGACCAGTTATTAATCAAACCCGTTTTCAAACAAAATCTATTCCACTAAATGTATCTTTTCACTTGTTATGCCGGAATAACAATGACACGAACGGAGGTTTATATAGATATTACATATATGATGTGTGTTATTATGCATAGTTAAAGAGAAGAACGCGTCAAATCACCACAGAAAACATAAAATAAGATGCAAACTAAAGATGTACCTGTTCCCTAAATACATGAAAAAGGGAAGTGACTAGTTTACTCTGACAGGAGAGACGATCAGAGGGGCAGAGTTTTTACCACCATCATTTTTACCGGGACTGAAGAACGGGAAGAGTTTCCCAGTGAACGAGCAGCCAGTGAAGGAGTAGATCAGAGCTGCAGCAGCTACGTCATAAAAGGAGACCAGACCCCCCTCATAATCCACAAACACCCCCACCTTCTGGGGTTGAGACTTCAGAGACAGACTGACTGAAGGGTCATTAAGAGCTTTGTACTCGGTTTTTTTTCTCAACACTATCGTCCAGAAACGTTTCTGGGGGCTCTGCCTGATTTCTTTGACCTTCCTGTTCATCGACTCTCTGGCCACTCCTAGATCCCATTGAGTCTTTCCTTCAACCTGAACCTCAAAGTAAAATCTGCCTGAAGAGAAACTCTGCTTTCCTAAAACACACACACAATTAGAAAATCTCTCAGGGTTGTCTGGGAGATTCTTCTTCACACCACCGTGAGTCACTTGTTTCCCATCATCAGACAGAATGAGTTCAGGATGTGCAGTATCAGGATCAAGAGTCACATCCACCTCATACTGCTGGATCCTCTTCAGCTCAGCTTCAAGCAGCTTCTTCATCTCTTCACTGAGTGTCTCCTCCAGCTGAGACACAGCTTCCACCACAGTCCCCTGATATGAAGATGGAGGGACTCTGACATCTGTCCAGTCCTTGGTGGGTGGAACAGCTTTCAGGGACTGGACACTCTGGAGAAGATGGAGGTGGTCTTCAGAGCGTGAGAGCTGCTCCACCTCAGTCCGTCTCATCTTCAGCCCAGAGATTTCCTGTTCCAGCTCTTTGATGAAGCCTTCAGCCTTTCTTTTGGTTGCTCTCTGCTTCTCCTCTATCATGTTGATGAGCTTATTCAGGCCTCTCTCAGCAGACTCCTTTACAGCAGTGAAGACCTGAACACCTTCTGCTATCTCTCTTCCTGGGTATTTCTCACTGAGGTCGACTGACTGTTTGAGCTCATGAATCTTCAGTTGTCTCTTCAGGATCATCTGCAGAATATCAGCCTCTGTCTTCCCCAGCTCCACCTTCTTTCCTTCACATTCCTCTTTCAGAGGAACAACATTGTGGTTCTTGTGGTCCAAAACGGTGCAGATCATGCAGACACATGTCTGGTCGGCCTTACAGAACAGCTCCAGAGGTTTATCGTGCTTCTTACACATCCTGCCCTGCAGGTTCTCCACAGGTTCGATCAGCTGATGTCGTTTCAGGCCTTGTGTTGTCAGATGAGGCTCCAGGTGAGTCTCACAGTAGGACACCAGACACACCAGGCAGGACTTCAGGGCCTTCAGTTTGGTTCCAGTGCAGACGTCACAGGGAACTTTTTCTGGTTTGGACCCTTGTTGCGCAGAGCTGCTGCTGCTGCTGGCGTTCTGTTGAGCTGACTGTCTGAACTGAGCAGCCATCTCAGAGATGAAGGTGTTTATGTTCAGCTCAGGTCTTGTGTGGAAAACCTTATCACACATAGGACACCTGTACTGGTCATTCGTATCCCAGTGTTCAATGATGCAGTTTTTGCAGAAGTTGTGTCCACATGGTATAGTGACTGGATCAGTGAACACATCCAGGCAGATGCAGCACAGTAACTGATCTTCAGATGGCAGATGGTCTGCAGAAGCCATATCTACACTCTGAAACAAAGAAAAAAAGAAAAAAAACATTATATTTTTCACAAATATAATTAAATACTGTTTAATTCATGCACATTAGCTTATAGCTGTAAATAAGTGGAGATATACAGAAAACTATATTATGTGGATTGTTACGTTTGCCTGATGCCTGATCTCCTTGATGAGGTCTTTTTAGGGGGCGGACGTGAGTACTCGAGTTCTCTGTTTAGACAGTTTTTGTTCAACAGATCAAGTTCTCACTTCTCTTGTTTTTTGCTTTGTAACTGTAAATACTTCACTACGATGTGCTTCTTTAACAGTTAGCTAATTCCAGCCCCCAAGCTAATGCCGTACTGTCATTTTATAAAGTTACAGCAACGCTCAAAGTTTTTTTACTATGATTGTTTTGACCCCGGATAACAGAGTTGGGACTTCCTACCACTGAATTTGCCCATAGTGGTAGCTACAGTAGCTGTGTTGTTGACTCATAATTAGAAGTTAGCAAATGAACGTTATGTTACCTAGCATTTGTTGCTGCTGTTTCATTTTAATGAAATTAAATGTTGGTACCTAATTTTGTAAATATAAGAGCAGCTTTGTTTTAACTGAGGCCTTCCAGGCTTTAGGGGGCGCTATGGAGCCAGCTCAACACACACGGACCAAATCACTGTGTATCTGCGCGATGTTTAGGGGTTTTCATGTGTCTGCCAAGTTTTGTGAGCTTTCAAGTTTAACAAGTGCGCTAAAAATGGATTCATGTGCTCAAAGTAATTAGGGGGCGCTATAGATCGGACGTGCCACACCCGAGTCAAATTATAACATCAAATCAAAAACATAATTGGTTTGAACATGCGTCCCCAGTTTCGTGCGTCCTAAAGGCCTCGAACGTGTTCCTGAAATGAAAATGAATGCCACAAAATCCAAGATGGCCGACTTTCTGTTAGGCGAAAACATTTTTAAAAAAAATGTCAGTATGTTCTTCAAGATGAACCAATGATCTCACCAAACTTCGTGAACATCAACATAACTGCGTTTGGGGGCGCTATGGAGCCGGCTGGCCACACACGAGACCCAATTACTGCAGAACTTTGCCAATTTTGACCTTTGTGCCAGTTTTGGTGGGTTTTTGAGAATCCCAAGCCCCTCAAAATGATGAAGTTTGACACTTGAAGCTGACTTCCTGTTGTCAGTCGGTGGCTCTATGACCATGACTCAATTTCAACATGTCTTCAGGCCTGGACTCTTATCCAGCAGGTGAAATTTGGGGCAGATTGGACAATGTTAAGTCGAGCTACGACAACTTCCTCTTTCAAGTTTTGGGCAAAATGCACCGCCACGCCACATCGAGGGCGTTCCATGAATCCTCAAAAGCTTCGCAATTTAGCATCACAAAGGTCTTTAGAGGCAACCCACCAGATTTGAAGTCACTCAGGTGAATTCTCAAGGTTTGTTAAAGTACAACACGTCCGACTGGCTTCACTTTGCGAAAAATGCCACAGTAAATCCAAAATGGCCGACTTCCTGTTGGACTTAGGGTACGGCTCCAAGAGGCTTTTTTTTAAGTCTCCATGCTTTACATCTGCCTACCAAATTTAAAGGTGTGGCAGTGACTTTGAAATATTCTAGGGGGCGCCACTGAGCCAACTTAAAGCACACAATCCCAAGACTCCACTTAAAGCTGCATTCTCTCTAATGTCCAGCAGGAGGAGACTCCACTTAAAGCTGCATTCTCTCTAATGTCCAGCAGGAGGAGACTCCACTTAAAGCTGCATTCTCTCTAATGTCCAGCAGGGGGAGACTCCACTTAAAGCTGCATTCTCTCTAATGTCCAGCAGGAGGAGACTCCACTTAAAGCTGCATTCTCTCTAATGTCCAGCAGGAGGAGACTCCACTTAAAGCTGCATTCTCTCTAATGTCCAGCAGGAGGAGACTCCACTTAAAGCTGCATTCTCTCTAATGTCCAGCAGGAGGAGACTCCACTTAAAGCTGCATTCTCTCTAATGTCCAGCAGGAGGAGACTCCACTTAAAGCTGCATTCTCTCTAATGTCCAGCAGGAGGAGACTCCACTTAAAGCTGCATTCTCTCTAATGTCCAGCAGGAGGAGACTCCACTTAAAGCTGCATTCTCTCTAATGTCCAGCAGGAAGAGACTCCACTTAAAGCTGCATTCTCTCTAATATCCAGCAGGAGGAGACTCCACTTAAAGCTGCATTCTCTCTAATGTCCAGCAGGAGGAGACTCCACTTAAAGCTGCATTCTCTCTAATGTCCAGCAGGAAGAGACTCCACTTAAAGCTGCATTCTCTCTAATGTCCAGCAGGAGGAGACTCCACTTAAAGCTGCATTCTCTCTAATGTCCAGCAGGAGGAGACTCCACTTAAAGCTGCATTCTCTCTAATGTCCAGCAGGAGGAGACTCCACTTAAAGCTGCATTCTCTCTAATGTCCAGCAGGAAGAGACTCCACTTAAAGCTGCATTCTCTCTAATGTCCAGCAGGAGGAGACTCCACTTAAAGCTGCATTCTCTCTAATGTCAAGCAGGAGGAGACTCCACTTAAAGCTGCATTCTCTCTAATGTCCAGCAGGGGGAGACTCCACTTAAAGCTGCATTCTCTCTAATGTCCAGCAGGAGGAGACTCCACTTAAAGCTGCATTCTCTCTAATGTCCAGCAGGAGGAGACTCCACTTAAAGCTGCATTCTCTCTAATGTCCAGCAGGAGGAGACTCCACTTAAAGCTGCATTCTCTCTAATGTCCAGCAGGAGGAGACTCCACTTAAAGCTGCATTCTCTCTAATGTCCAGCAGGAGGAGACTCCACTTAAAGCTGCATTCTCTCTAATGTCCAGCAGGAGGAGACTCCACTTAAAGCTGCATTCTCTCTAATGTCCAGCAGGAGGAGACTCCACTTAAAGCTGCATTCTCTCTAAGATCTGATATTTCCTGTCTTCTTCTAAAGCGTTACAAGAAAACAGGAAATGGCATTTACTTAGAAACATGTTGTGTGTGTGTGGGGGGGGGGGGACGTACCCACCCAGAGACAGGAAGCTCAGTTTTCACAGTTCAGTAGAAAATGTGTCTTAACGTTTATGTTTTATTCTTTTAAACATTTTACTCTTTGGGGAAATCGAACCATAGCTGCGGCGACGTGTGCTTTATATTCTTCACACAAACAGAGAATCCAGATTTCATTCTGATTCAAGATTCAAGATTCAGGAAGCTTTATTTATCCCGAGGGAAATTATTGTGCAACAGTTTCAGTACAAAGGCGGAAAAGGATCAGAGTAACAATAAGCATAAACATAAATCAAATCAAAACAAAGCTTACATCAAATAAATCAAGCAATGAACCAAGTGTGACAGAGTGCAACAGGCGTCGTGGTTAAGCGCAGGTTTATACAATATACAACAATACGCAGCGTGCAGTTTAGCAGCAGATTGATATGAAATAAGTACAAACTAAATAAGTTACAAGTGTTAAAAATGTTAAAAATGTAGCAGCATGTCCTACAGAACTAAGTGACAGTGTGGCACAGTGGAGTGTAGCAGCATTTCCTACAGAACTAAGTGACAGTGTGGCACAGTGGAGTGCAGCAGCATTGATGGTAAATGAAACATGATCAGCTGTACTCACCAGTGTGTGACAGAGACTCTGCTGTGATGTTGACAAAGACCTGATGAAGGTTGAATTCTCTTTCAGACACAAACAAGTTTCGTCTCGACCGTCTGAACTCGACTGCGACACTGACACACCTTAAGTTTCATTTCTGGAGTGTGACGTTGAAGCTCCTCCTCTCACTGACGCTCTGTTTGTTTAGTTTTGTGTTCATCACATTGAGACGTAATTATAGTGACACACAGGTTTGATATGAGGTGAAGGTGCTGGATCTACAACCTGTTTCCAAAACACTCTCATTCTGAGTTCAACATGAATAAGAACAGAATGCGATGTTTGCAAATCATTGAAATCCCAATGTGACATAACAGTTTTACTTTTCCTGCTATTTTACATTTTATAACGCTCCAAACACGTTCACCGGTGACCAGTCTGGACTCTCTACGGTCCGGACCCTGTTTCTATGGTCCAGACTCTGTTTCTATGGTTCAGACCCTGTTTCTATGGTCCAGACCCTGTTTCTATGGTCCATGACCTGTTTCTATGGTCTAGACCCTGTTTCTATGGTCCAGACCCTGTTTCTATGGTCCAGACCCTGTTTCTATGGTCCAGAACCTGTTTCTATGGTCCAGACCCTGTTTCTATGGTCCAGACCCTGTTTCTATGGTCCAGACCCTGTTTCTATGGTCCAGAACCTGTTTCTATGGTTCAGACCCTGTTTCTATGGTTCAGACCCTGTTTCTTTGTTTAAGAACCTTTTTATCTGTTACAGAACCTGTTTCTATGGTTCAGACCCTGTTTCTATGGTTCAGAACCTGTTTGTATGGTTCAGAACCCGTTGATATGTTATTATATATTGAATCCATGTGAGGGGTTCAGGGGTGCGTCGTAAAGAAAAGGTTGGGAACCGCTGCACTAGAGAACACCAGCCTCACCTTCACAGAACCATTCATTAACTGTTTGAATGAGTCCTGATCCAAAAGTCTGTCTCATGCACGACTTTGATCAACAAAGGAAACAGTAGTTATTGTTGTTGTTGTTGTTG
This sequence comes from Echiichthys vipera, assembly GCF_963691815.1. Taxonomy (NCBI): domain Eukaryota; kingdom Metazoa; phylum Chordata; class Actinopteri; order Perciformes; family Trachinidae; genus Echiichthys; species Echiichthys vipera. The sequence continues at coordinate 1,119,928 of NC_139827.1, read as the reverse complement.
TTTTCAGTGTCGCCACAAACAGGAAGAGGCAGGAACCAGAACCTGTTTCTATGGTCCAGACCCTGTTTCTAAGGTTCAGACCCTGTTTCTATGGTTCAGACCCTGTTTCTATGGTTCAGAACCCGTTTCTATGGTCCAGACTCTGTTTCTATGGTCCAGACCCTGTTTCTATGGTCCAGACCCTGTTTCTACGGTCCAGAACCTGTTTCTATGGTTCAGACCCTGTTTCTATGGTCCAGACTCTGTTTCTATGGTCCAGACCCTGTTTCTATGGTCCAGAACCTGTTTCTATGGTCCAGACCCTGTTTCTATGGTTCAGAACCTGTTTCTATGGTCCAGACCCTGTTTCTATGGTCCAGACCCCGTTTCTATGGTCCAGACCCTGTTTCTATCGTTCAGAACCTGTTTCTATGGTTCAGACCCTGTTTCTACGGTTCAGAACCTGTTTATATTTTATAACGCTCCAAACAGGTTCACCGGTGACCAGTCTGGACTGGAGGAGGCCGGTTCAGAGCCGGACTCTTTGACCTTTGAGCCTTGCTGTCTGGAACGTGCAGAGTGTGGTTTGGTGTCGTGTTGCTGAAATAATCGAGTCCATCCCCGAAAGAAGATGGCATCGATTTGGCACCGTGTGTTGATACAGACCCTGTTTCTATCGTTAAGATCCGGTTTCTTTGGTTCAGAACCCGTTGATATGTTATTATATATTGAATCCATGTGACGGGTTCAGGGGTGAGTCTTAAAGAAAAGGTTGGGAACCGCTGCACTAGAGAACACCAGCCTCACCTTCACAGAACCATTCATTAACTATATGCGGAGGTGGAGTGTTTACTGCAGATTTGGTCGATGAAAAGATTCAAAAACAGTCGACAAGACGCACAAAAACTCAGAGGTCTACGGAAAGATCTGGAAACAAAGCCACGCATCGCCATGACGTCATCAATGCGTGTGACGTGTTACGGCGTGATGACGTATAGGCAGCAAGAAGCATTCTCCGAGGCCCAGGTAGTGTGAGTACAAACGGGCCTGGAGGGGGGGACAAGGACCCTAAAGCACGGGGCACGGGACGGAGGCACAGTGGGAGGGCGCCCTTAAACAAACAATAACGACCAGTTACCTTAAAATAAGTCTGATCTTTTCTCAACATTTCAACTTTATTCATAACATGCTCGTGTCGTCTGCATAGAATAACATCTTCGATACTGGTCGTTAAGGTGCAGGATGAACAATGGTGGAGCCGGTACTGAGCCCTAGGATTAATGCGTGTGGTTTGAAATTGTTCGTTTGTTTCCATGGTGATATAGAGGCTGTTTATAAAGAGGAAGTTACCAGATGAATGAATGACTCTGAAGGTTGATTTGACTTTAACTTCAGGCTGTGGAGTAAAACTCTTGTGTCCGGTGTGTTTGGTTTTAGGAGTGGACGACGTTTGAAAGGATCATTCTATAACAGCAGTTTGACAAAACAACACTAACTCAATGTCCTGGTTTTTAAAGTCTTTATTGAATAATCACACATTTACAGATTTCAGTGACTCATAAGAAACTTTACAGTAAACATAAAGTAAAACAACAACAACCAGCCAAAGTGACCAGTAATTAACCAAACTCTCTCCTTTTTTAACATTCGTTATTTAAAATGATGCAAATAGAAACAAAGCAAAACAATACTCAAAGCACTTTTCAAACAACATCTATTCCATCACCTTTATCAATGTTTCTATGCCTGCTACAACAATGACACGCTGTGTTCTGTAGGAACTATAGAAAGTCATTAAATGAAGCTCTATCATACACGAGTACTCAGCAACGTGCTTTCTGTGGCTGCACATGAAAAACCTGATTTTTTCCAGTATTTTTATTTACAAACACAAAATCAATGTCTGTAGGTTTAACAGAGGTTTAAATGGATATTCTCTAACACCATGTTTGTTATTATGCAGAGTTAAAGAGAAGAATGCGTCAAATCACCACAGGAAACATAAAAAAAGATCCAAACTAAAGATGTACCTGTTACCTGAATACATGAAAAAGGGAAGTGACTAGTTTACTCTGACAGGAGAGACGATCAGAGGGGCAGAGTTTTTACCACCATCATTTTTACCGGGACTGAAGAACGGGAAGAGTTTCCCAGTGAAGGAGCAGTCAGTGAAGGAGTAGATCAGAGCTGCAGCAGCTACGTCATAAAAGGAGACCAGACCCTCCTCATAATCCACAAACACCCCCACCTTCTTGGGCTGAGACTTCAGAGACAGACGGACTAGAGGATCATTAAGAGCTTTGTACTCATTTTTATTTCTTAACCACATAGTACAGAAACCTTTCTGAGGGCTCTGCCTGATTTCCTTTCCCTTCCTTTTGATCGACTCTCTGGCCACTCCTAGATCCCATTGAGTCTTTCCTTCAACCTGAACCTCAAAGTAAAATCTGCCTGAAGAGAAACTCTGCTTTCCTAAAACACAAACACAATTGGAAAATCTCTCAGGGTTGTCTGGGAGATTCTTCTTCACATAACCGTGATTCACTTGTTTCCCATCATCAGACAGGATGAGTTCAGGATTTGCAGTATCAGGATCAAGAGTCACATCCACCTCATACTGCTGGATCCTCTTCAGCTCAGCTTCAAGCAGCTTCTTCATCTCTTCACTGAGTGTCTCCTCCAGCTGAGACACAGCTTTCACCACAGTCCCCTGATATGAAGATGGAGGGACTCTGACATCTGTCCAGTCCTTGGTGGGTGGAACATCTTTCAGGGACTGGACACTCTGGAGAAGATGGAGGTGGTCTTCAGAGCGTGAGAGCTGCTCCACCTCAGTCCGTCTCATCTTCAGCTCAGAGATTTCCTGTTCCAGCTCTTTGATGAAGCCTTCAGCCTTTCTTTTGGTCGCTCTCTGCTTCTCCTCTATCATGTTGATGAGCTTATTCAGGCCTCTCTCAGCAGACTCCTTTACAGCAGTGAAGACCTGAACACCTTCTGCTATCTCTCTTCCTGGGTATTTCTCACTGAGGTCGACTGACTGTTTGAACTCCTGAATCTTCAGGTGTCTCTTCTGGATCATCTGCAGAATATCAGCCTCTGTCTTCCCCAGCTCCACCTTCTTTCCTTCATATTCTTCTTTCAGAGGAACAACATTGTGGTTCTTGTGGTCTAAAACAGTGCAGATCATGCAGACACATGTCTGGTCGGCCTTACAGAACAGCTCCAGAGGTTTATCGTGCTTCGTACACATCCTGCCTTCCAGGTTCTCCACAGGGTCGATCAGGTGATGTCTTTTTAGGCCTGGTGTTGTCAGATGAGGCTCCAGGTGAGTCTCACAGTAGGAGACCAGACACACCAGGCAGGACTTCAGGGCCTTCAGTTTGGTTCCAGTGCAGACGTCACAGGGAACATCTCCTGGTTTGGACACTTTTTGCTCTTTGCTGCTGATGCTGCTGCTGCTGCTGCTGCTGGCGTTCTGTTGAGCTGACTGTCTGAACTGAGCAGCCATCTCAGAGATGAAGCTGTTGACCCTCAAATCAGGTCTTGTTTTAAAAACCTTATAACACATCAGACACAGATACCGGCCACTTTTATCCCAGTGTTCAGTGATGCAGTTCTTGCAGAAGTTGTGTCCACATGGTGTGGTGACTGGATCAGTGTATACTTCCCAACAGATGGAGCACAGAAACTGATCTTTAGATGGCAGATAGCTTGCAGCAGCCATATCTGGATTCTGAAACAAAAGTAAAAGCATGGAGAAAAAATATATATTATATATATATTACAAATATAAGTAAAGAAATATTTAATGTATGCACATAAGATTATGGCCGTAAATGTATAGAGATGTACAGAAAACTATACTTTATGTGGATTGTGACATTTGCCTGACATGAATACTTGATTTTGACATCAGTATTTATTTTTTTACTTTATAACTACGATGTGCAACTATGACAGTTGGCTAATTCCACCGATGAAGCTAATGCATACGGTACTCTTGCAAATGAAAATTTTGCCATTTCTGACCTTTGTGCCAGTTTTGGTGGGTTTCAGAGAATCCCAAGCCCCTCAAAATGATGAAGTTTGACACATAGAGCTGACTTCCTGTTGTCAGTAGGTGGCGCTATGACTATGACTCATGTCCAGCATGTAGATGTCTTCAGGCCTGGACTGTTATCCAGCATTTGTAAATTGGGGCAGATTGGAAAAAGTTAACTTGAGCTACGACTACTTCCTTTTTCAAGTTTTGGGCAAAATTCACCACCACGCCAAATCGAGGGCGTTCCATGAATCCTCAAAAGCTTCGCAATTTAGCATCACAAAGGTCCTTAGAGGCAACCCACCAGATTTGAAGTCACTCAGTTTAATTCTCTAGGAGGAGTTTGTTAAAGTACAACACGTCCGACTGGCTTCACTTTGCGAAAAATGCAACAGTAAATCCAAAATGGCTGACTTCCTGTTAGACTTAGGGTACGGCTCCAAGAGGCTTTTTTTTAAGTCTCCATGCTTTACATCTGCCTACCAAATTTAAAGGTGTGGCAGTGACTTTGAAACAGTCTAGGGGGCGCTCTTGAGCCAATTTAACACACGAGCCCAAGACTCATATCAGTTATTACGTTTAGACACTTGTGATGCATGTGCAACTTTTTGTGCGCTTAAGAGAACGATGAGCACCTCAAACATGATGAACGTCATTCTATAACAGAAAGTTGACAAAACAACACTAACTCAATGTCCTGGTTTTTAAAGTCTTTATTGAATAATCACACATCTACAGATTTCATTGACTCATAAGAAACTTTACAGTAAACATAAAGTAAAACAACAACAACCAGCCAAAGTGACCAGTAATTAACCAAACTCTCTCCTTTTTTAACATTCGTTATTTAAAATGATGCAAATAGAAACAAAGCAAAACAATACTCAAAGCACTTTTCAAACAACATCTATTCCATCACCTTTATCAATGTTTCTATGCCTGCTACAACAATGACACGCTGTGTTCTGTAGGAACTATAGAAAGTCATTAAATGAAGCTCTATCATACACGAGTACTCAGCAACGTGCTTTCGGTGGCTGCACATGAAAAACCTGATTTTTTGCAGTATTTCTATTTACAAACACAAACTGTTTCCTTCAAAGAGTTTCTTAAAGCCCAGTCATTTCAGAAGTGTGCTAATTTTGCCATTTCTGACCTTTGTGCCAGTTTTGGTGGGTTTTTGAGAATCTCAAGCCCCTCAAAATGATGAAGTTTGACACTTAAAGCCGACTTCCTGTTGTCAGTTGGTGGCTCTATGACCATGACTCAATTTCAACATGTCTTCAGGCCTGGACTCTTATCCAGCAGGTGCAATTTGGGGCAGATTGTAAAAAGTAAAGTTGAGCTACAACGACTTCCTCTTTCAAGTTTTGGGCAAAATTCACCACCACGCCACATCGAGGGCGTTCCATGAATCCTCAAAAGCTTCGCAATTTAGCATCACAAAGGTCCTTATAGGCAACCCACCAGATTTGAAGTAACTCAGGTGAATTCTCAAGGTTTGTTAAAGTACAACACGTCCGACTGGCTTCACAGTCCAAAATGGCCGACTTCCTGTTAGACTTAGGGTACGGCTCCAAGAGGTCTCCATGCTTTACATCTGCCTACAAAACAATACTCAAAGCACTTTTTAAACTAAATCTATTCCATCACCTTTATAAATGTTTCTATGCCTGCTACAACAATGACACGCTGTGTTCTGTAGGAACTATAGAAAGTCATTAAATGAAGCTCTATCATACACGAGTACTCAGCAACGTGCTTTCTGTGGCTGCACATGAAAAACCTGATTTTTTCCAGTATTTTTATTTACAAACACAAAATCAATGTCTGTAGGTTTAACAGAGGTTTAAATGGATATTCTCTAACACCATGTTTGTTATTATGCAGAGTTAAAGAGAAGAATGCGTCAAATCACCACAGTAAACATAAAATAAGATGCAAACTAAAGATGTACCTGTTCCCTAAATACATGAAAAAGGGAAGTGACTAGTTTACTCTGACAGGAGAGACGATCAGAGGGGCAGAGTTTTTACCACCATCATTTTTACCGGGACTGAAGAACGGGAAGAGTTTCCCAGTGAAGGAGCAGTCAGTGAAGGAGTAGATCAGAGCTGCAGCAGCTACGTCATAAAAGGAGACCAGACCCCCCTCATAATCCACAAACACCCCCACCTTCTGGGGCTGAGACTTCAGAGACAGACTGACTGAAGGGTCATTAAGAGCTTTGTACTCATTTTTATTTCTTAACCATATAGTACAGAAACCTTTCTGAGGGCTCTGCCTGATTTCCTTTCCCTTCCTTTTGATCGACTCTCTGGCCACTCCTAGATCCCATTGAGTCTTTCCTGTAACCTGAACCTCAAAGTAAAATCTGGGGTGGGGGGGGGGGGGGGACGTACCAACCCAGAGGCAGGAAGCTCAGTTTTCACAGTTCAGTAGAAAATGTGTCTTAACGTTTATGTTTTATTCTTTTAAACATTTTACTCTTTGGGAAATCGAACCATAGCTGCAGCGACGTGTGCTTTATATTCTTTACACAAACAGAGAATCCAGATTTCATTCTGATGGTAAATGAAACATGATCAGCTGTACTCACCAGTGTGGGACAGAGACTCTGCTGTGCTGTTGACAAAGACCTGATGAAGGTTGAATTCTCTTTCAGACACAAACAAGTTTCGTCTCGACCGTCTGAACTCGACTGCGACGCCGACACTCGACTGCGACGCCGACACACCTTAAGTTTCATTTCTGGAGTGTGACGTTGAAGCTCCTCCTCTCACTGACGCTCTGTTTGTTTAGTTTTGTGTTCATCACATTGAGACGTAATTATAGTGACACACAGGTTTGACATGAGGTGAAGGCGCTGGATCTACAACCTGTTTCCAAAACACTCTCATTCTGAGTTCAACGTGAATAAGAACAGAATGCGATGTTTGCAAATCATTGAGATCCCAATGTAACATAACAGTTTTACTATTCCTGCTATTTTACATTTTATAACGCTCCAAACACGTTCACCGGTGACCAGTCTGGACTCTCTACGGTCCGGACCCTGTTTCTATGGTCCAGACTCTGTTTCTATGGTTCAGACCCGTTTCTATGGTCTAGACCCTGTTTCTATGGTTCAGTACCTGTTTCTATGGTCCAGACCCTGTTTCTATGGTTCAGACCCTGTTTCTATGGTTCAGTACCTGTTTCTATGGTCCAGACCCTGTTTCTATGGTTCAGTACCTGTTTCTATGGTCCAGACCCTGTTTCTATGGTCCAGACCCTGTTTCTATGGTTCAGACCCTGTTTCTATGGTCCAGAACCCGTTTCTATGGTTCAGACCCTGTTTCTATGGTTCAGACCCTGTTTCTTTGTTTAAGAACCTTTTTATCTGTTACAGAACCTGTTTCTATGGTCCAGACCCTGTTTCTATGGTCCAGAACCCGTTTCTATGGTTCAGACCCTGTTTCTATGGTTCAGACCCTGTTTCTTTGTTTAAGAACCTTTTTATCTGTTACAGACCCTGTTTCTAGGGTCCAAACCCTGTTTCTATTGTCCAGACCCTGTTTCTATGGTCCAGACCCTGTTTCTATGGTTCAGACCCTGTTTCTATGATCTAGACCCTGTTTCTACGGTCCAGACCCTGTTTCTATGGTCCAGACCCTGTTTCTATGGTCCAGACCCCGTTTCTATGGTCCAGACCCTGTTTCTATCGTTCAGAACCTGTTTCTACGGTCCAGACCCTGTTTCTATGGTGACCAGTCGGCGGCTGTGGCTTGGTGGCAGAGTGGGTCGTCCTCTGTTCGAGAGATTGGTGGTTCGATCCCCATCTCCCCCCGGTCCACATGTCGAAGTGTCCTTGGGCAAGACACTGAACCCTGAATTGCTCCCCGTGCTGCGCATGGGTGTGTAAATGTGGTGTGAATGGTTAGATCAGATCAGATGGTATGTAGATGTCCACTGCCATCAGTGTGAATGTCTGTGTGAATGGGTGATTGTGACAGACACTGTGAAGCGCCTTGAGTAGTCAGATGACTAGAAAGGCGCTATATAAGTACAAGTCCATTTACCATTTACCATTTACCAGTCTGGACTGGAGGAGGCCGGTTCAGAGCCGGACTCTTTGACCTTTGAGCCGTGCTGTTGTGAACGTGCAGAGTGTGGTTTGGTGTCGTGTTGCTGAAATAATCGAGTCCATCCCCGAAAGAAGATGGCATCGATTTGGCAGCGTGTGTTGATACAGAACCTGTTTCTATCGTTAAGAACCTGTTTCTTTGGTTCAGAACCCGGTGATATGTTATTATATATTGAATCCATGTGACGGGTTCAGGGGTGAGTCTTAAAGAAAAGGTTGAGAACCGCTGCACTAGAGAACACCAGCCTCACCTTCACAGAACCATTCATTAACTGTATGCGGAGGTGGAGTGTTTACTGCAGATTTGGTCGATGAAAAGATTCAAAAACAGTCGACAAGACGCACAAAAACTCCGAGGTCTACGGAAAGATCTGGAAACAAAGCCACGCATCGCCATGACGTCATCAATGCGTGTGACGTGTTACGGCGTGATGACGTATAGGCAGCAAGAAGCATTCTCCGAGGCCCAGGTAGTGTGAGTACAAACGGGCCTGGAGGGGGGGACAAGGACCCTAAAGCACGGGGCACGGGACGGAGGAACAGTGGGAGGGCGCCCTAAAACAAACAATAACGACCAGTTACCTTAAAGTAAGTCTGATCTTTTCTCAACATTTCAACTTTATTCATAACATGCTCGTGTCGTCTGCATAGAATAACATCTTCGATACTGGTCGTTAAGGTGCAGGATGAACAATGGTGGAGCCGGTACTGAGCCCTAGGAATAATGCGTGTGGTTTGAAATTGTACGTTTGTTTCCATGGTGATACAGAGGCTGTTGATAAAGAGGAAGTTACCAGATGAATGAATGACTCTGAAGGTTGATTTGACTTTAACTTCAGGCTGTGGAGTAAAACTCTTGTGTCCGGTGTGTTTGGTTTTAGGAGTGGACGACGTTTGAAAGGGTCATTCTATAAAAGCAGTTTGACAAAACAACACTAACTCAATGTCCTGGTTTTTAAAGTCTTTATTGAATAATCACACATTTACAGATTTCATTGACTCATAAGAAACTTTACAGTAAACATAAAGTAAAACAACAACAACCAGCCAAAGTGACCAGTAATTAACCAAACTCTCTCCTTTTTTAACATTCGTTATTTAAAATGATGCAAAAAAAAACAAAGCAAAACAATACTCAAAGCACTTTTCAAACAACATCTATTCCATCACCTTTATCAATGTTTCTATGCCTGCTACAACAATGACACGCTGTGTTCTGTAGGAACTATAGAAAGTCATTAAATGAAGCTCTATCATACACGAGTACTCAGCAACGTGCTTTCGGTGGCTGCACATGAAAAAGCAGATTTTTTGCAGTATTTCTATTTACAAACACAAACTGTTTCCTTCAAAGAGTTTCTTAAAGCCCAATCATTGCAGAAATGTGCTAATTTTGCCACTTCTGACCTTTGGGCCAGTTTTGGTGGGTTTCAGAGAATCCCAAGCCCCTCAAAAGATGAAGTTTGACACTTAAAGCCGACTTCCTGTTGTCAGTAGGTGGCGCTATGACTATGACTCAATTTCAGCATGTAGATGTCTTCAGGCCTGGACTCTTATCCAGCAGGTGCAATTTGGTGCAGATTGGAAAAAGTAAAGTTGAGCTACAACAACTTCCTTTTTCAAGTTTTGGGCAAAATTCACCACCACGCCACATCGAGGGCGTTCCATGAATCCTCAAAAGCTTCGCAATTTAGCATCACAAAGGTCTTTAGAGGCAACCCACCAGATTTGAAGTCACTCAGGTGAATTCTCAAGGTTTGTTAAAGTACAACACGTCCGACTGGCTTCACTGTCCAAAATGGCCGACTTCCTGTTAGACTTAGGGCATGGCTCCAAGAGGTCTCCATGCTTTACATCTGCCTACAAAACAATACTCAAAGCACTTTTCAAACAACATCTATTCCATCACCTTTATCAATGTTTCTATGCCTGCTACAACAATGACACGCTGTGTTCTGTAGGAACTATAGAAAGTCATTAAATGAAGCTCTATCATACACGAGTACTCAGCAACGTGCTTTCTGTGGCTTCACATGAAAAACCTGATTTTTTGCAGTATTTCTATTTACAAACACAAAATCATTGTCTGTAGGTTTAACAGAGGTTTAAACGGATATTCTCTACACACCATGTTTGTTATCATGCAGAGTTAAAGAGAAGAATGCGTCAAATCACCACAGTAAACATAAAATAATATGCAAACTAAAGATGTACCTGTTCCCTAAATACATGAAAAAGGGAAGTGACTAGTTTACTCTGACAGGAGAGACGATCAGAGGGGCAGAGTTTTTACCACCATCATTTTTACCGGGACTGAAGAACGGGAAGAGTTTCCCAGTGAAGGAGCAGTCAGTGAAGGAGTAGATCAGAGCTGCGGCAGCTACGTCATAAAAGGAGACCAGACCCCCCTCATAATCCACAAACACCCCCACCTTCTGGGGCTGAGACTTCAGAGACAGACTGACTGAAGGGTCATTAAGAGCTTTGTACTCGGGTTTTTTTCTCAACACTATCGTCCAGAAACGTTTCTGGGGGCTCTGCCTGATTTCTTTGACCTTCCTGTTCATCGACTCTCTGGCCACTCCTAGATCCCATTGAGTCTTTCCTTCAACCTGAACCTCAAAGTAAAATCTGCCTGAAGAGAAACTCTGCTTTCCTAAAACACACACACAATTAGAAAATCTCTCAGGGTTGTCTGGGAGATTCTTCTTCACATAACCGTGAGTCACTTGTTTCCCATCATCAGACAGAATGAGTTCAGGATGTGCAGTATCAGGATCAAGAGTCACATCCACCTCATACTGCTGGATCCTCTTCAGCTCAGCTTCAAGCAGCTTCTTCATCTCTTCACTGAGTGTCTCCTTCAGCTGAGACACAGCTTTCACCACAGTCCCCTGATATGAAGATGGAGGGACTCTGACATCTGTCCAGTCCTTGGTGGGTGGAACATCTTTCAGGGACTGGACACTCTGGAGAAGATGGAGGTGGTCTTCAGAGCGTGAGAGCTGCTCCACCTCAGTCCGTCTCATCTTCAGCTCAGAGATTTCCTGTTCCAGCTCTTTGATGAAGCCTTCAGCCTTTCTTTTGGTCGCTCTCTGCTTCTCCTCTATCATGTTGATGAGCTTATTCAGGCCTCTCTCAGCAGACTCCTTTACAGCAGTGAAGACCTGAACACCTTCTGCTATCTCTCTTCCTGGGTATTTCTCACTGAGGTCGACTGACTGTTTGAACTCCTGAATCTTCAGGTGTCTCTTCTGGATCATCTGCAGAATATCAGCCTCTGTGTTCTCCAGCTCCACCTTCTTTCCTTCATATTCTTCTTTCAGAGGAACAACATTGTGGTTCTTGTGGTCTAAAACAGTGCAGATCATGCAGACACATGTCTGGTCGGCCTTACAGAACAGCTCCAGAGGTTTATCGTGCTTCGTACACATCCTGCCTTCCAGGTTCTCCACAGGGTCGATCAGGTGATGTCTTTTCAGGCCTTGTGTTGTCAGATGAGGGTCCAGGTGAGTCTCACAGTAGGACACCAGACACACCAGGCAGGACTTCAGGGCCTTCAGTTTGGTTCCAGTGCAGACGTCACAGGGAACATCTCCTGGTTTGGACACTTTTTGCTCTTTGCTGCTGATGATGCTGCTGCTGCTGCTGCTGCTGGCGTTCTGTTGAGCTGACTGTCTGAACTGAGCAGCCATCTCAGAGATGAAGCTGTTGACCCTCAAATCAGGTCTTGTTTTAAAAACCTTATAACACATCAGACACAGATACCGGCCACTTTTATCCCAGTGTTCAGTGATGCAGTTCTTGCAGAAGTTGTGTCCACATGGTGTGGTGACTGGATCAGTGTATACTTCCCAACAGATGGAGCACAGAAACTGATCTTTAGATGGCAGATAGCTTGCAGCAGCCATATCTGGACTCTGAAACAAAAGTAAAAGCATGGAGAAAAAATGTATATTAAATATATATTACAAATATAAGTAAAGAAATATTTAATGTATGCACATAAGATTATGGCCGTAAATGTATAGAGATGTACAGAAAACTATACTTTATGTGGATTGTGACATTTGCCTGACATGAATACTTGATTTTGACATCAGTATTTATTTTTTTACTTTATAACTACGATGTGCAACTATGACAGTTGGCTAATTCCACCAATGAAGCTAATGCATACGGTACTCTTGCAAATGAAAATTTTGCCATTTCTGACCTTTGTGCCAGTTTTGGTGGGTTTCAGAGAATCCCAAGCCCCTCAAAATGATGAAGTTTGACACATAGAGCCGACTTCCTGTTGTCAGTAGGTGGCGCTATGACTATGACTCATTTCCGTATGTAGATGTCTTCAGGCCTGGACTCTTATCCAGCATTTGTAAATTGGGGCAGATTGGAAAAAGTTAACTTGAGCTACGACTACTTCCTTTTTCAAGTTTTGGGCAAAATTCCCCACCACGCCAAATCGAGGGCGTTCCATGAATCCTCAAAAGCTTCGCAATTTAGCATCGCAAAGGTCTTTGGAGGCAACCCACCAGATTTGAAGTCACTCGGGTGAATTCTCTAGGAGGAGTTTGTTAAAGTACAACACGTCCGACTGGCTTCACTTTGCGGAAAATGCAACAGTAAATCCAAAATGGCTGACTTCCTGTTAGACTTAGGGTACGGCTCCAAGAGGCTTTTTTTTAAGTCTCCATAATTTACATCTGCCTACCAAATTTAAAGGCGGGGGCAGTGACTTTGAAATATTCTAGGGGGCGCCCCTGAGCCAATTTAAAGCACACGAGCCCAAGACCCATATCAGTTATTACGTTTAGACACTTGTGATGCATGTGCAACTTTTTGTGCGCTTAAGAGAACGATGAGCACCTCAAACATGATGAACGTCATTCTATAACAGCAGTTCGACAAAACAACACTAACTCAATGTCCTGGTTTTTAAAGTCTTTATTGAATAATCACACATTTACAGATTTCATTGACTCATAAGAAACTTTACAGTAAACATAAAGTAAAACAACAACAACCAGCCAAAGTGACCAGTAATTAACCAAACTCTCTCCTTTTTTAACATTCGTTATTTAAAATGATGCAAATGGAAACAAAGCAAAACAATACTCAAAGCACTTTTCAAACAACATCTATTCCATCACCTTTATCAATGTTTCTATGCCTGCTACAACAATGACACGCTGTGTTCTGTAGGAACTATAGAAAGTCATTAAATGAAGCTCTATCATACACGAGTACTCAGCAACGTGCTTTCTGTGGCTGCACATGAAAAACCTGATTTTTTGCAGTATTTCTATTTACAAAACTATTTACACAAACTGTTTCCTTCAAAGAGTTTCTTAAAGCCCAATTATTGCAGAAATGTGCTAATTTTGCCACTTCTGACCTTTGGGCCAGTTTTGGTGGGTTTTTGAGAATCCCAAGCCCCTCAAAATGATGAAGTTTGACACTTAAAGCCGACTTCCTGTTGTTAGTCGGTGGCTCTATGACTATGACTCAATTTCAACATGTCTTCAGGCCTGGACTGTTATCCAGCAGGTGAAAATTGGGGCAGATTGTAAAAAGTAAAGTTGAGCTTCGACAACTTCCTCTTTCAAGTTTTGGGCAAAATTCACCACCACGCCACATCGAGGGCGTTCCATGAATCCTCAAAAGCTTCACAATCTAGCATCACAAAGGTCCTTAGAGGCAACCCACCAGATTTGAAGTCACTCAGTTTAATTCTCTAGGAGGAGTTTGTTAAAGTACAACACGTCTGACTGGCTTCACAGTCCAAAATGGCCGACTTCCTGTTAGACTTAGGGCATGGCTCCAAGAGGTCTACTTGCTTTACATCTGCCTACAAAACAACACTCAAAGCACTTTTCAAACAACATCTATTCCATCACCTTTATCAATGTTTCTATGCCTGCTACAACAATGACACGCTGTGTTCTGTAGGAACTATAGAAAGTCATTAAATGAAGCTCTATCATACACGAGTACTCAGCAACGTGCTTTCTGTGGCTGCACATGAAAAACCTGATTTTTTGCAGTATTTCTATTTACAAACAGAAAATCAATGTCTGTAGGTTTAACAGAGGTTTAAATGAATATTCTCTAACACCATGTTTGTTATCGTGCAGAGTTCAAGAGAAGAATGCGTCAAATCACCACAGTAAACATAAAATAAGATGCAAACTAAAGATGTACCTGTTACCTGAATACATGAAAAAGGGAAGTGACTAGTTTACTCTGACAGGAGAGACGATCAGAGGGGCAGAGTTTTTACCACCATCATTTTTACCGGGACTGAAGAACGGGAAGAGTTTCCCAGTGAAGGAGCAGCCAGTGAAGGAGTAGATCAGAGCTGCAGCAGCTACGTCGTAAAAGGAGACCAGACCCTCCTCATAATCCACAAACACCCCCACCTTCTGGGGCTGAGACTTCAGAGACAGACGGACTGAAGGGTCATTAAGAGCTTTGTACTCGTTTTTATTTCTTAACCATATAGTACAGAAACCTTTCTGGGGGCTCTGCCTGATTTCCTTTCCCTTCCTTTTGATCGACTCTCTGGCCACTCCTAGATCCCATTGAGTCTTTCCTTCAACCTGAACCTCAAAGTAAAATCTGCCTGAAGAGAAACTCTGCTTTCCTAAAACACAAAGACAATTGGAAAATCTCTCAGGGTTGTCTGGGAGATTCTTCTTCACACCACCGTGATTCACTTGTTTCCCATCATCAGACAGGATGAGTTCAGGATGTGCAGTATCAGGATCAAGAGTCACATCCACCTCATACTGCTGGATCCTCTTCAGCTCAGCTTCAAGCAGCTTCTTCATCTCTTCACTGAGTGTCTCCTCCAGCTGAGACACAGCTTCCACCACAGTCCCCTGATATGAAGATGGAGGGACTCTGACATCTGTCCAGTCCTTGGTGGGTGGAACAGCTTTCAGGGACTGGACACTCTGGAGAAGATGGAGGTGGTCTTCAGAGCGTGAGAGCTGCTCCACCTCAGTCCGTCTCTTCTTCAGCTCAGTGATTTCCTGTTCCAGCTCTTTGATGAAACCTTCAGCCTTTCTTTTGGTCGTTTTCTGCTTTTCTTCTCTTGTTTTGTAGAGCTCGTTCAGGCCTCTCTCAACAGACTCCTTCAGAGAAGTGAAGACCTGAACACCTTCTGCTATCTCTCTGTCTGGATCTTTCTCACTGAGGTGAACTGACTGTTTGATCTCCTGAATCTTCAGGTGTCTCTTCTGGATCAACTGCTGAATTTCAGCCTCTGTCTTCCCCAGCTCCACTTTCTTTCCTTCATATTCTTCTTTCAGAGGAACAAAGTCGTGGTTCTTGTGGTCTAAAACTGGGCAAAGTGTGCAGACACATGTCTGGTCGGTCTTACAGAACAGCTCCAGAGGTTTATCGTGCTTCATACACATCCTGCCCTGCAGGTTCTCCACAGGTTCGATCAGCTGATGTCTTTTCAGCCCGGGTGTTGTCAGATGCGGCTCCAGGTGAGTCTCACAGTAGGAGACCAGACACACCAGGCAGGACTTCAGGGCCTTCAGTTTGGTTCCAGTGCAGACGTCACAGGGAACTTTTTCTGGTTTGGACCCTTGTTGCTCTGAGCTGCTGCTGCTGCTGGCGTTCTGTTGAGCTGACTGTCTGAACTGAGCAGCCATCTCAGAGATGAAGGTGTTGACCCTCAAAACAGGTCTTGTGTGGAAAACCTTATCACACATCAGACACCTGTACTGGTCATTCGTATCCCAGTGTTCAGTGATGCAGTTCTTGCAGAAGTTGTGTCCACATGGTGTGGTGACTGGATCAGTGTATACTTCCCAACAGATGGTGCACAGAAACTGATCTTTAGATGGCAGATAGCTTGCAGCAGCCATATCTGGATTCTGAAACAAAAGTAAAAGCATGGATTATATATATATATATATATTACAAAAAAACATCATCAGGCTACCTGATGGTTGAAATCACCCCATATTGTTAGCTACAGTTGTTGTGTCATTGACTCATCTAATGAGAAGTTAGCAAATTAACATTACATTAGTTTTATTACTGTAAATGCCCCTCCCATGTCTGTATCATATCCAACCAATCAAATTAGGGCATTCCTAATGTCAGGGTCTATTTTTGGTTCTGTCTGACACTGTTGGTACCATAGACTGTCCTCTGGGTCTGAAATATAAGGCCAATGGTCAAGTGCCTGAAAGCTGCATTCTCTCTAATGTCCAGCAGGAGGAGACTCCACTTAAAGCTGCATTCTCTCTAATGTCCAGCAGGAGGAGACTCCACTTAAAGCTGCATTCTCTCTAATGTCCAGCAGGAGGAGACTCCACTTAAGACTCCACCTAAAGCTGCATTCTCTCTAAAGTCCAGCAGGAGGAGACTCCACTTAAAGCTGCATTCTCTCTAATGTCCAGCAGGAGGAGACTCCACTTAAAGCTGCATTCTCTCTAATGTCCAGCAGGAGGAGACTCCACTTAAAGCTGCATTCTCTCTAATGTCCAGCAGGAGGAGACTCCACTTAAAGCTGCATTCTCTCTAATGTCCAGCAGGGGGAGACTCCACTTAAAGCTGCATTCTCTCTAATGTCCAGCAGGAGGAGACTCCACTTAAAGCTGCATTCTCTCTAATGTCCAGCAGGAGGAGACTCCACTTAAAGCTGCATTCTCTCTAATGTCCAGCAGGAGGAGACTCCACTTAAAGCTGCATTCTCTCTAATGTCCAGCAGGAGGAGACTCCACTTAAAGCTGCATTCTCTCTAATGTCCAGCAGGAGGAGACTCCACTTAAAGCTGCATTCTCTCTAATGTCCAGCAGGAGGAGACTCCACTTAAAGCTGCATTCTCTCTAATGTCCAGCAGGAGGAGACTCCACTTAAAGCTGCATTCTCTCTAATGTCCAGCAGGAGGAGACTCCACTTAAAGCTGCATTCTCTCTAATGTCCAGCAGGGGGAGACTCCACACTTTAGCTTCACAAAGGTCTTTAGAGGCAACCCACCAGATTTGAAGTCACTCAGTTTAATTCTCAAGGAGGAGTTTGTTAAAGTACAACACGTCCGACTGGCTTCACTTTGTGAAAAATACCACAGTAAATCCAAAATGGCTGACTTCCTGTTAGACTTAGGGTACGGCTCCAAGAGGCTTTTTTTTAAGACTCCATAATTCACATCTGCCTACCAAATTTAGTTTGTCTACATCAAATTTAAAGGTGGGGGCAGTGACTTTGAAATATTCTAGAGGGCGGCTTCAAGCAACTTAACACACACGAGCCCAAGACTCATATCAGTTATTACGTTTAGACACTTATGATGCATGCTATGTTGAAATCATAAGGGGGTGCAATAGAGCCGCCGTGCCACGCCTAAGCCCAGATGTGGCATCACATCGAAGTAATTACTAGTTTGAATGTGGGTGAAACATTTCGTTAGTTTTCGTTCATCCTAAAATCCTCAAACTTGTTCGTAAAATGGAAACTGATGAACGAAATCCAAAATGGGGAACTTCCTCTCAGACGATAAAAAGAATCCAAAACTGTACATTTGTTCTTTAAGATGAGAGCAACGATCTCACCAAATGTCCTGAACATCAGAAGAACTTTACCCCAACCATGGCGTGCATTTGGGGCCGATGACTTTTAAACTTAAAGGTCGACACTTCTGACCCGTGTGCCGATTTCTGTGAGTCTACCTGCACCGCAAGCCCCTCAGAAATACGATTGGCGCAGTAGGAATATAATATTATTTCATCAAAAACAATAAGTTTGAGTTAAGCAATAAGTCAAGTTTCCATTTGACGGTTTTGTCAGACTGAAATCTAAGATCACCTGCGTCGTTCTCAGACCCAAAAGACCTGACATTTCCTTTTTTGGTTACGCCGTCTTCTTCTAAAGCGTTACAAGAAAACAGGAAATGGCATTTACTTAGAAACATGTTGTGTGTGTGTGTGTGTGTGTGGGGGGGGGGGGGGACGTACCCACCCAGAGACAGGAAGCTCAGTTTTCACAGTTCAGTAGAAAATGTGTCTTAACGTTTATGTTTCATTCTTTTAAACATTTTACTCTTTTAGGGAAATCGAACCATAGCTGCAGCGACGTGTGCTTTATATTCTTCACACAAACAGAGAATCCAGATTTCATTCTGATGGTAAATGAAACATGATCAGCTGTACTCACCAGTGTGGGACAGAGACTCTGCTGTGATGTTGACAAAGACCTGATGAAGGTTGAATTTTCTTTCAGACAGAAACAAGTTTCGTCTCGACCGTCTGAACTCGACTGCGACGCCGACACACCTTCAGTTTAATGCCCAGGGTGCGATGTTGAAGCTCTTCTATCTCCTCCTCCTCCTCCTCCTCTGCAGCTCTGCGGTTTGCTTCGGTTTCCTCCCTCTGAGTCGCACAGTTACTGTGAAATACCTGTGTTTTGCAAACGTGTTGCTTCATCGGTGATTAATAAGGTGCTTTAACTTTAGAGTTTAGTTATTCGACACAAAGAGAGAGATCTCACACAGATCACGATCAAGTTCCCGTCTTTGTTCCTGATGTAAAGACAACAAACTACAATCCAACCACACAACCAATAGGCCTCTCAGACGTATGTCACACTGATGATTAAACACATCCCTCTAACACAGAAGAGGGTGATTTCCTGTCTGTTTGCTGTCACTGTTCGGTGCTTAAATCACGGCTTACTCAGTCTTGTGTTCAACATCTGGTTTATTTTACAGTTTTTATTGAACAATCCCATATTTACAGATGTCTTTCACTTATAAGACACAATACCAGCGTTTACAAAACCATTAAAACGACCCAACATGACCCGTAATTAACCAAACAAAGACTATTCCATTAATGAACCCTATTCTTGGTAAATCAAACTGTATTCTGTAAATACTGTAGACATTCAATTAAATGAAGCTTTATGACAGAATTCAATATTCAACAAAATTCCCATGAAATCTTTGTCATCATTTCTATTTATAAATGAAATCAAACTCTTAAGATCTCGACGTTGTTGGTGTGTTTATTAAACTGTGATTTCCTCAAAGTGAAGATGAATATCTGTGGTTTAACGGAGGTTTAAATAGATATTCTCCACATGTTGTTTGTGTCATTGTGCAAACTTGAAGTGAAGAATGCATCAAATTAACGTGTTGGTTGCTCCCAATATACTATTGACCTCCTCCTGTACCCTGCACTGTGCAACATGCCTGTACTATGGGCTGTTTTTTGCACTATTTGGACTTATTTAATCATATTTATTCACTCTAAATCACATTATTACAAACAAACAAAACAAGAACAACTGCACTATATCATGTGAATATGTATATATGTCTATTTCCATTTCTTCCCTTTTTAAATTTAACTTTATTGCTTATTTTTGTCATCAATGCGTGTGACGTGTTACGGCGTGATGACGTATAGGCAGCAAGAAGCATTCTCCGAGGCCCAGGTAGTGTGAGTACAAACGGGCCTGGAGGGGGGGGCAAGGACCCTAAAGCGATTGATAGAAATTGACTGTGATGCCCTTTTTAACGAGGACTAATTGAATAGCCTAATAAATATTTAAATGGGGGGGTTAATTAATTTATTATAATACATGTATTTCTCTCTTATTCCCCTACAAAGTGTAGATCAATCACCACAGTAAACAGAAAATGTACATTTGTTACCTAAATACGTGACATTGATTTTACTCTGACATGATCCTGTGACTGTTCTCACTCGTCCAGGTCATCGTTTCTTTGGGGATTTCACTTTGACAGGAGCGACGATCAGAGGGGCAGAGTTTTTATGGCCATCTTTAAGATAGGGACTGAAGTATGGGAAGAGTTTCCCAGTGAAGGAGCAGTCAGTGAAGGAGTAGATCAGAGCCGCAGCATCTACGTCATAAAAGGAGACCAGACCCTCCTCATAATCCACAAACACCCCCACCTTCTGGGGCCGAGACTTCAGAAAGAGACGGTCATCACCATCATCAGCAACTCCGTACACTTTGCGATTTCTCAACACCAAAATCCAGAAACCGTCCTCAGGGCTCTGAGTTATTTCTCCCTTCCTGTTGATCCACTCGCTGGCCACTCCTAGATCCCATGCAGTCTTTCCTTTAACTTGAACCTCAAAGTAAAATCTGCCTGAAGAGAAACTCTGCTTTCCTAAAACACAGGGATTGAAAGAAAATCTCTCTGGATTGTCTGGAAGTTTCTGATTTGCACGCCCAGTTTTCACTTGTTTCCCATTACCAGACAGAATGAGTTCAGGATTTGCAGTATCAGGATCAAGAGTCACATCCACCTCATACTGCTGGATCCTCTTCAGCTCAGCTTCATGCAGCTTCTTCATCTCTTCACTGAGTGTCTCCTCCAGCTGAGACACAGCTTTCACCACAGTCCCCTGATATGAAGATGGAGGGACTCTGACATCTGTCCAGTCCCTGGAGGGTGGAACAGCTTTCAGGGACTGGACACTCTGGAGAAGATGGAGGTGGTCTTCAGAGCGTGAGAGCTGCTCCACCTCAGTCCGTCTCTTCTTCAGCTCAGAGATTTCCTGTTCCAGCTCTTTGATGAAGCCTTCAGCCTGTTCTTCTTTGGTTTTCTGCTTCTCTTTGATCGTGTCGATGAGCTCGTTCAGGCCTCTCTCAACAGACTCCATCAGAGAAGTGAAGACCTGAACACCTTCTGCTATCTCTCTGTCTGCATCTTTCTCACTGAGGTCGACTGTTTGTTTGATCTCCTGAATCTTCAGTTGTCTCTTCTGGATCATCTGCGGAATTTTAGCCTCTGTCTTCCCCAGCTCCACCTTCTTTCCTTCATATTCTTCTTTCACAGTAACAACATCGTGCATCTTGTGGTCTAAAACACGGCATTGCGTGCAGACACATTGCTGGTCGGTCTTACAGAACAGCTCCAGAGGTTTATCGTGCTCCGTACACATCTCGTAGTCAATATGATGACAGCTCGCAGCAGCCATATCTACACTAAAAGTAAAAGCATGGACAAAATTATTTTAATTGTAGACATCTTGATAATTTAATCTACATGTGGGGAGTGGGGAAGCATCAGTGGTAACATTAAGTGCATTAGATTTTGCTTTAAATGACTGGAGACAATCACAAAACTATATTTAGTGTGGATCGTGATGTTTGCCTGATACCTGATCTTCTTGATAGGGTCTGTGTGAGTACTTGAGTACTTGAGTACTTGAGTACTTGAGTACTGTATTAGGACGTCAATATTTGTTCAATGGATCAAGCACTCACTACTTCTTTCTTTTGCTTTGTAACTGTACTTACTACGATGTCCTGCTATGTCAATAGGCTAATTACATTCACCAAGCTTATGCGTTCTGTAATTTTATAATGTTACAACAATGCTCAGTTATTTTTTAGTATGATTGTTTTGACCATGGGTAACAGTGCTAAGTTACCCATGGTCTGTTTTTGAATCTTTTCATCGACCAAATCTGCAGTAAACACTCCACCTCCGCATCACACCAACGTGAACCTTTCGCCGCCATTGTTTGAAGTGTCCGCGCATGGTCCCTCCTTCTTTTTTCTACGTCCCAACAGGCGCACAGGAAATGACCTCAGAACCACCGTAGGCCTCGTGCTCTTACACGTGCGCACGCTCGTGCTCGTACATGTGCAAACGCGCTCACAAAAGCCCACCTCTCTCAGGCGGGCCGTGGACGGCCCGCTGTCTGCAGTTATGCGTGGAGCGGTTGCACTCACACTGCTCAAACGCACTAGGCTTTAGCTGAAAAAACGGTTTTGGCGCGGTGAGGAAGGACAGTGTGAGTGCGCCCTAAGTCTCATCAAAAGCAAACTTCAGACCCTATTCGTAAGTTGGGATTTTTTGCAAGTCCTTGAGTACTCAAATATGGAAAATACTGTTCTGTGTAGGATACAACAAATCAAATCAAGGCAGACTCCACTTAAAGCTTAAGAGGTCTAATCCTTTGTTTTCACCGGGGAGGGGCGCGGCCTCTTACGTGACGTAGGGTTGCTCTCTTCTGTAGACACGTTAGCTCAGGCGAGGTCTAATATTAACTCTGGGTACACTGGCACACTGTTTGTGGCTTTTTCAAGAAGCAAAACAATACGTTGTTGGCAAAGGAAAAGCAGCATACCACTCCGGGGATCAGCTTGTGGCACCACACCTTAGTGGCAAGCAATCAACCATCCATCTTGGCATCACGCCATCTTACAGCAAACCGGTTCTCAAATGCCTGCCGCTGAGGCCTGAAGCCTGGTTTTCACAGTTTAGAGGAAAATGTGTACGTGTATGTTTTAACCTAGACGTTTTAAGCTAAACTGTTATTGTTATTGTTAAAATTGAACAATAGCTGCAGCAACGTTTGCTTTATATTCTTTACACAATACAGAGTCTTTTGATTTTGATGATAAATGAAACATGATCAGCTGTACTCACCAGGGTTGGACAGAGACTCTGCTGTGTTGTTGACAAAGACCTGATGAAGTCTCTTTAGACAGAAACAGATTCGTCCCGACCGTCTGAACTCGACTGCGACACTGACAAACCTTAAGTTTCATTTCTGGAGTGTGACGTTGAAGCTCTGTTCTGCCCAGTGTTGCTCCTCCTCCTCTGCAGATTTGTTGTTATCTTTAGTTTCTTCCCTCTTTACTGACAGCTTCACTTTAACCACAAGAGTTTAGTTGATAGGACACAAAGAGAGAGACATCAAACAGATCTGCAACATGTCAGTGAAAACACAACGTTTCCATTGGGGTTCTTTATTTATAGACAACAAACTTCCATCAAATCACAAATAGCCTAGGCCTTTTAAGACATGAAATAGGTAACAAACTGTTCAAGCTGCAGATAGAGTAGTTTACAACTCTCACGCCCCTCCCCCTCTCCAACCCAGCTCCTGTTCCCTCCCATCGAGTGCTCGTCAGTGCAAGTGCACCAGATTCCTGTGAACGCGCCCGTGTCTTCTCTCATCAATAAACAGCATGGAGTACACGCTACATGGAGGTAGGCTGCTATCTCACTCATAGATAGAAACTGCTAACGTCATTTAGCGTGCGCTAGCTTGAAGCGTGTGCCTGTGATATAGTATTATGATATATGTATTGAGATAATAGAGATAACAGGGAGATGGAATCACCTGCTAGACCTCCTCCGGTGCCCACGGGTCAGGTGCAGGGTCATCAGCCAGGAACCACCAATCACCAACGTTTAGCACCTTTAATCCTGGAACATCTCCTGGTAGCGGAGCAATGACAGGGACGTCTCCCTGCCACCCCCTGCAGCTGCTGTTGGGGTTAGTTGTTCGTTCCCCAGCGCTTGTTCTTCCTCCTTAACCAGAGCCAAAATCTTCCTTTCTCAGCCTCCTCTGCCTGCTCCTTGGTTGCCTTCTTCAGGATCCCTCCTGTCACTCCTGCATCCCTCAGAAGGCGTGTGGTTGACTGCCCCACAAAGCCTCAGCATCGAACTTCCACTGGGTAGATGGTGGTCATCCAGCCAGCCATCCAGCACTCAGCTGCCAACTCTGAGTACTTGTCCTTTTTTCGTTCGAAGGCGGCCTCGATCCCCTCCTCCGCTGGTACCATGAGCTCAATGAGGAGCAGGGATTTTGCCTTAGATGACCACGCCACTATGTCCGGGCGGAGCGATGTAGCAGTGATCTCGACCGGGAAGCGAAGCTGCCTGTCTAGCTTACGCCATGCCTCTGCCTCACTTGACTTTGCCCATTTAGTTTGCTCTTTCTAGTTGGATTCATGGTCTCGGCGTTTGGCTCTGTTCTGTGTGAGTTGGTGGCGACTTGGTCTAGGAGCTCACATGTGGGATCGTCCTCCACCAGTGGGCCTTCTTCCTCTGTGCCGTCTTTGACTTCTGCAACATTGGGTCCATCGGCTCTGTGGTTTTCAACCTGTCTTTTGGTCCCTGGTCTCACCTGCCAGGGCAGTGCAAGGTTGCTGTTTGCCCGTCTGTCCACACTTTCGCTTCCCCTGGTGGATTTGCAACCCCCCTGATTGTGGTCACTTTCTCCCATCTGTATGTAACATGCATGAGCGTGGAGGGGGGTGGGGTGGGGGGGGGGGGATCTGTGGCGTGTGCACAAACTGTGAACTGTGCTGAGTGGGAAGGATGATACGGAACAAACAAACAACAGGCTCTAGGTGCACGTAGAGGCACCAGATGATTTCTGTTGTTCTATCAGAGCAGAGCGTCGGCTTCAGTGAATATGACCAAACAAATGTTGCCGACTGCTGCTTTAACAAAGAAGAGTGTTTGTTCCTGTCAGAGACTGACTGAAGGGCCAGCAGCAGCTTTTTACTCATTATAATTCAGTAACAACCGTGAGGGCTCAGTGTGATCTCCCCTTCCTGTTGATCGACTCTACGGTCGCTCCGAAATCCCATTCAGGCTTTCTTCAAACTCCTCAAAGTAAAATCTGCCTGAAGAGTAACTCTGCTTTCCTGAAACATTATTATAAGAAACTCTCTCAGGGTTGTCTGGGAGATTCTTATTTACATCACTAATATATTCTTTCTTCCCACCATCAGACAGGAAGACACTGGGAAGTGCTGGATCAGGATCAGGAGAGCGTGAGAGCTGCTCCACCACGGTCCCCTGGTCTGATGATCGGCCTGCGCTGACATCTGTCAGGTGGGTTGAGCAGCTTTCAGATTTAAATTTTACAATTTATTTATTTTAAAACCTTTATTTTTTTTTGGCTGGAAATAGTAAAAAGGGAAAATTAAAAGATAAAAAAAAATATATATATATTTTTTAAATGCAGTAAAATAGTTTATATATGAAATAATCTACATTTACAGAAAATGTGAAAATAAACAGGTGGGCAATGATACTTTTACTTATTCCTCTTTTGTATTTTCTTATTTCTTTACAGATGTGTTTACATTTTTACTACAATTAGTCCGCTTATTAATACATTCTATTTAGTTATTTTTAGGTATTTTTTATATTGTTTTCATATTACTGCTTTGATGTGTCTGTGCAATGCTGCTGTTACACTGAAAATAGATTCTAAATCACTAAAATAGATGTAAAATTACTAGAAATAGACGTAAAATCACTAAAAACAGATGTTAAATCACTAAAAATAGATTTCTAAATTATTTAATTGCACTGTAAAGTATTTCTATTCTGTGTCGCAAAAACAAACCCGCTCACATTCAACCAAACTTTGTGTGAAGGAATTAAAAATTAGCTTCACTCATCAGACGTTCAGATCTTTTCTTAAACGCAGCAGATTTCTGCTGATTTATTAGAATCAACACATTTCAAATATCTCCAACACAGTTTTACAAACACATTTAATCACTTTTCTACAACAAAACTCGTGATTATCTGATACGAGTGAGAAACGTTTACGTCGTCCGGGTTACAGAAGTGTCATCAAACTTTAGTTTATTTAGTTCATCTGCTGCAGAACAGGAGATCAGGACGTAACGGGATCATGGCTCAATACTCCATTTGGTTTTGGATCGTGATAAAAAAAACAACAGAGTCACAATAAGTGAATTGTGATGAATTGCAGTTATCGGGGTCTTTGCGCGGATCTTCAGGACTCGACCGCAGTTGCATCAAATCAGAAACGGTGACGCACAGTTACATCAGACGCGTCAGCTGCAGTTCCTGAACACGTTCGGTCACAGCGGCAGAAGCTGCTTCACTGTCGGAGAGTTTCGTTTGTGTAACGCAGCGGCGATGTTTCAGATGTGAACGCTCTTCTTCACCTTCTTCTTCTTCTTCAGTCCTTTCTTTTTACTCTTCTTGTTTGGATCCGTCATCTCGCCTTTGAAGGATGTGGACTTCTGCTGGTTTCCAGAGAATTTCTTTGGAGACTTGAAACCTCCTCGAGGGCCTCCTCTGTCCGGCCCTGAGCCCTTCATGGGGCCCTTCATGGGACCCTTCATGGGTCCCTTCCCTGGGCCCTTCATGGGTCCCTTCCCTGGGCCCTTCATGGGGCCCTTCCCTGGCCTCCCTGCGGCTCCTCTGGGATCAGTTTGCACTTTCTTCTGCTTCTCCTTCTTCACGGACCTCTTCACGCGGACGGACCTTCCCTCCAGTTTGGAGCCGTCCAGTTTCAACGCCAGCTGCACCGAGTCGGCGCTCTGTGACAGAAACACACACAGGTACAAACTCATCATCACCGTCATCATCACCGTCATCGTCATCATCATCATCATCACCGTCAACGACAACAACCCAGAGAACACGCGCTCAAAGAGTCGTCGTAGGTTTATGTTGGAGCAGTCGTGGCGTGGTGGGGACTCCGCTCATATTTGGGATCATAGACTTTTAAACAGAAATAAAAGGAACTCTGGGTATTGATCGACTTCTCGACTCAGCCCTGTTAGAATTTTGGGAGATTACCTGAAGATCTGACGGAGACAGCAGCTGAAGAAAATGGTTGAAGCGGGTCACGCAGGGTCACACGAGGTCACACAATGTCACGCAGGGTCACACAGGGTCAGACAAGGTTGCGCAGGGTCACACGGGGTCACACAAGGTCACACAAGGTCAGACAAGGTCACACAGGGTCACACAAGGTCACACAGGGTCAGACAAGGTCACACAGGGTCACACAAGGTCACACAGGGTCAGACAAGGTCACACAGGGTCAGACAAGGTCACACAAGGTCAGACAAGGTCACACGTGGTCAGACAAGGTCACACAGGGTCACACACGGGATTATAATAGTATTTTTGATTCTGATTCTGATATTCAAAGGTCAAATTCAAGCACTTTTCAGGTCCGTTTGTAAGGTTTTCCAGCACTTCACAGCGTAAACGTGCGTAAGCGTATGTGGTAAACTACATATTACTACAAATACACACATACTGGAAAATGAGACGGCATTATGCTGTGAACTACTACAAGTGTTGATGAGAATAAAAAGAGATTGGCACGCTGTGAGGATTTAATGAAAACGCAAAACACCCATTTTAAACTCCTTCAGTAAAAGTGGATAATGAGAATATATCTCACCCCAACTCAGCAACATAAACTCAAGCCCAATCACCCCGACACGTGCTACAAGTCTTAGTCTAAGGTGATAGGATGAGTGGGTTGTATCCTGAGGCCGGTGGGATTGTTGTTCATCTTCATGTGTTGGAATAAAAGAAGAAGAAGAAGAGTCGTACCTCAAAGAGGACGTAGCCGAATCCTTTCCCCATGCCAGAGTTCTGGTCTCGCACCAGTCGAACCGCCTCCAGTGCGCCGCACTCCTCAAAGTGGCGTCGAAAGGCCAGTTCGTTTATCTCTAAACACACACAACAACTGTTAGTTTCACAGA
The DNA here is from genome assembly GCF_963691815.1 of Echiichthys vipera. Lineage (NCBI taxonomy): Eukaryota > Metazoa > Chordata > Actinopteri > Perciformes > Trachinidae > Echiichthys > Echiichthys vipera. Next base: position 1,092,488 of record NC_139827.1, on the reverse strand, counting down.
GCGACAGACATCAACGCTCAACGACGTGAAAGCTGCAGACTCACCGAACGACAGGTTCCCCACGAACACGGAGCGCTTGTGATCGTGCTGCAAGGCAAACAACAACTTCACCACACGAGCCGCGAACGCCGCTGAAGCTAACGACACAGTTCATATTCAAATCAGATGAAGCGTGACGCAGAAACTCACCGCCGAGCTGTCCGTCACTCTGTCCACCCGGATGTGGAAGTCTTTCTCGATCTCCAGGCCGTTCCTGTCGGGACACAGAGGAGAAAAGCTCGGTGACGGTTAAATTCAGGGAGCGACGCGACGTTAAGAGAAAGAGTCAATGTCTCTGACCTCTCCAGCGCCTTGGAGACGCCGTCCTCGTCCTTAAACACCACGTAGGCGTTCATGCTCTGCTTCTTGGGGTGAACTTTGCGTCTGGAAAAGTAGAAAGAAGAAAAACCAGTTTAGAACATCTGAGTCGGTTCTGTTCTGTTAAACTCGACAGAACGGACTGAAACTTACTGGATAGCTGCTACTTTGCGCGACATGGCGGGATCCTCTCTGACCTGCAGAGGAGAAACAGGTGATCAGGAGGAGGAGAACACCAGTTAGGGCGCCCTCCCACTGTTCCTCCGTCCCGTGCCCCGTGCTTTAGGGTCCCTGGAGGGGGGGACAAGGACCCTAAAGCACGGGGCGGATGCACAGTGGGAAGGCGCCCTTATTGTCCCATTTAAGTGGACTTCAGTCCCTGATGTGGATGTAAATCCACTGATGAGAGGAAATAAAGCAGATCTGGGTCTAAGTGAGTGCACTTATCTATCGTTGTACTGATGAGGAAAACAGAACTGAGAGCCTGAACGTATCACTGGGTCTCACTTCTAATGTTAAAGGCCGTGTTTTCGATAACATGCGTAACATGAGGCTCAGAGAGCTCCTTTAACGGCCGACGGCCTCGATGTGTCCAGAACCAAAGTGTTTGTGTTTGTTTTTTTACCACGGAGCGAAACCGGACGGACTCGATGGCTCCTTTGTCCCTGAAGAGGCTCTGCAGCGTCTGAAACGAGACACAGGGACATCAGCTACTCGTCAGGAGACGTCACAGGTGCGTTAACGGGGCTCTAACCGTCCTCTCCGTACCTTCCTGGTGCAGCTGATGGGCAGGTTGCCGATGAACACGGTCCTCTTCCTCTTCGTGGCCTCCTCCTGTTTGACGGCCCGCAGCTTCTGCCGCTTCAGCACCCACTGCTCCGCGGGGTTCACGTCGTCCGGCTCCGGAGCTTTCCTCTTGTTCTTCTTCTTCTTCGCCGAATGCTCGTCCTCGTCCGCGTTCTGCAAACTGATCTCCCTGAAAACAAACGGGAGGAAGAAGACGGGGAGACGTGAGAGGGACGGAGAGACGTGAGAGGGACGGGAAGACGTGAGAGGGAAGGAGACACGTGAGAGGGACGGGGAGACGTGAGAGGGACGTGAGAGGGACGTGGAGACGTGAGAGGGACGGGGAGACGTGAGAGGGACGGAGAGACGTGAGAGGGACGGGGAGACGTGAGAGGGACGGGGAGACGTGAGAGGGACGGAGAGACGTGAGAGGGACGGAGAGACGAGAGAGGGACGGGGAGACGTGAGAGGGACGGAGAGACGTGAGAGGGACGGGGAGACGTGAGAGGGACGGGGAGACGTGAGAGGGACGGAGAGACGTGAGAGGGACGGGGAGCATGAGAGGGACGGGGAGACGTGAGAGGGACGGAGAGACGTGAGAGGGACGGAGAGACGTGAGAGGGACGGAGAGACGTGAGAGGGACGGAGAGACGTGAGAGGGACGGGGAGACGTGAGAGGGACGGAGAGACGTGAGAGGGACGTGGAGACGTGAGAGGGACGGGGAGACGTGAGAGGGACGGAGAGACGTGAGAGGGACGGAGAGACGTGAGAGGGACGGAGAGACGTGAGAGGGACGGGGAGACGTGAGAGGGACGGGGAGACGTGAGAGGGACGGGGAGACGTGAGAGGGACGGAGAGACGTGAGAGGGACGGGGAGACGTGAGAGGGACGGGGAGACGTGAGAGGGACGGAGAGACGTGAGAGGGACGGGGAGCATGAGAGGGACGGGGAGACGTGAGAGGGACGGAGAGACGTGAGAGGGACGGAGAGACGTGAGAGGGACGGAGAGACGTGAGAGGGACGGAGAGACGTGAGAGGGACGGGGAGACGTGAGAGGGACGGAGAGACGTGAGAGGGACGTGGAGACGTGAGAGGGACGGAGAGACGTGAGAGGGACGGGGAGACGTGAGAGGGACGGGGAGACGTGAGAGGGACGGGGAGACGTGAGAGGGACGTGAGAGGGACGGGGAGACGTGAGAGGGACGTGAGAGGGACGTGGAGACGTGAGAGGGACGTGAGAGGGACGGAGAGACGTGAGAGGGACGGGGAGACGTGAGAGGGACGGGGAGACGTGAGAGGGACGGAGAGACGAGAGAGGGACGGGGAGATGTGAGAGGGACGGGGAGACGTGAGAGGGACGGAGAGACGTGAGAGGGACGGAGAGACGTGAGAGGGACGGGGAGATGTGAGAGGGACGGGGAGACGTGAGAGGGACGGGGAGACGTGAGAGGGACGGAGAGATGTGAGAGGGACGGAGAGACGTGAGAGGGACGGAGAGACGTGAGAGGGACGGAGAGATGTGAGAGGGACGGGGAGACGTGAGAGGGACGGAGAGACGAGAGAGGGACGGGGAGACGTGAGAGGGACGTGAGAGGGACGGAGAGACGTGAGAGGGACGGAGAGACGTGAGAATGCTTCTTGCTGCCTATACGTCATCACGCCGTAACACGTCACACGCATTGATGACGTCATGGCGATGCGTGGCTTTGTTTCCAGATCTTTCCGTAGACCTCGGAGTTTTTGTGCGTCTTGTCGACTGTTTTTGAATCTTTTCATCGACCAAATCTGCAGTAAACACTCCACCTCCGCATCACACCAACGTGAACCTTTCACCGCCATTGTTTGAAATGTCCGCGCATGGTCCCTCCTTCTTTTTTCTACGTCCCAACAGGCGCACAGGAAATGACCTCAGAGCCGCCGTAGGCCTCGTGCTCGTACACGTGCGCACGCTCGTGCTCGTACACGTGCAAACGTGCTTTACTAAAGCCCACCTCTCCCAAACGGGCCGTGGACGGCAAGCGTGCCGCTCCTAGACGTGGTACGGTTGCACTCACACTGGACAAAGGAACCAGACTTTAGCCGTGAGACGTGCTGGGGCACGGGACGGAGGCACAGTGGGAGTGCGCCCTGTGATCTTTCTTGGATCACGTTCGACTCTTTCACCGAGTTTCATGAACGCTGAGTCGCTTGTTTTTCACAAACTGAGCCCAAACACGACGTTCTCTGCGTGACGGTGAAAAACGAACATTTAGCACTTTATTAATTATTAAATATGAAAACACAGAAGCTAAAAACAGCAGAAGGAGGAGAGAGAGAATGAAAAAGGATCCATGAACGGATCTAAACTCTTCACCTGTTCTCCAGCTTCTGGTCGGCTTCAGATTTCTCCTGGAGCGTCTTCTTCCTCTTGGTTTGACCTTTGACCTCTGGACTTTCCGTCTGCTGCTCCTGTTCGTCTGCGCTCGGCTGAACCAGCTGCAGCCATGACAACGAAACAACGACAGAACAACACCACAGGATGCGTTTAAGGTCATTTTACACACGATCAGACTCAAACCGACACTGAATGGATTGGAATCACACTGTTGTACCATGAACAGACACACAGAGAGAGAGCGAGAGCAAGAGCGAGAAAGAGCGAGAGAGAGAGAGAGAGAGAGAGAGAGAGAGAGACGCACACACACTTAAAGAGCGGACAGGTGGAGGTGGAGTTACCTTGGGCGCAGGCTGGAACAGAAGAGGTGCAGCCGGCGCCGCGGTGCCGAACAAAGCAGTCAGCGACCCGGACGCCGCAGACTTCTTGGGGAACAAACTTCCCGACACCTGACCCACCACGTAGTCAGCTGACGGTTGCCCCGGCGACTCCTCGTCTTTACTGAGGAGACAGAAAGAAGGAAGAGTGTAAGGGCGCTTCAGTCATCTGATTGGTTGGTTTGGCCCGTGTGTTGGTGACAGACAGATGGTTTATCCAATCAGAAACCAGGATTTTCACCCCTTCACAAAGATCTTTAAAGCAGAGTTCAGATGGATCTGCTGAGACCAGGAGACTCAACCATCTGGACTCAGGTTAGTTTAGAAGCATTCACTCCATGGACTGAGAGAAAGGAGAGGAACGCCATTCAAACGCACGCCCACATGGCTACGCTGCTCCTGGATGCTAACATCAATTTCATCTGCACTTAGCTGGAACGGCTAACGCTAACGGCTAACGCTAACTGTCAGTCAAACTCCTCTAATCCTTGTTTTGATGCTGTGGTTTTCTGGAGGGGACGGGTTCAAACAGGCTCAAACAGACTCCGGCCTCCTGGAGCTGCTGGGCCGGGTCTGACCAACCTGGCAACCCCACTGCTGGACTTCTTTTTTGTTGTTGAGACGACGATCTGGAGACACTAGATGGAGCCGTTCTGATCGTTCAACACATTCAACCTTTAATATAAAGTTAATCAGCCCGACTTCATCAGCTGCAACATTAAAAGT
>NC_139827.1:1060367-1082867 GCF_963691815.1 Echiichthys vipera | reverse complement strand
TGTTTGAGGTAAAGGTGTTTGAGGTAAAGGTGTTTGAGGTAAAGGTGTTTGAGGTAAAGGTGTTTGAGGTAAAGGTGTTTGAGGTAAAGGTGTTTGAGGTAAAGGTGTTTGAGGTAAAGGTGTGTGAAGTAAAGGTGTTTGAGGTAAAGGTGTTTGAGGTAAAGGTGTTTGAGGTAAAGGTGTTTGAGGTAAAGGTGTTTGAGGTAAAGGTGTTTGAGGTAAAGGTGTGTGAGGTAAAGATGTTTGAGGTAAAGATGTTTGAGGTAAAGGTGTTTGAGGTAAAGGTGTTTGAGGTAAAGGTGTTTGAGGTAAAGGTGTGTGAGGTAAAGGTGTGTGAGGTAAAGATGTTTGAGGTAAAGATGTTTGAGGTAAAGGTGTTTGAGGTAAAGGTGTTTGAGGTAAAGGTGTTTGAGGTAAAGGTGTTTGCGGTAAAGGTGTTTGAGGTAAAGGTGTTTGCGGTAAAGGTGTTTGAGGTAAAGGTGTGTGAGGTAAAGGTGTTTGAGGTAAAGGTGTTTGAGGTAAAGGTGTTTGAGGTAAAGGTGTTTGCGGTAAAGGTGTTGCGTGTCCAGTGTGTGTGTGAGTCTTTAACAGCGGCTCAGACGTGCGGTGGCTGGACCTGAGCGGCTCTCTGCTCTGCTGCTGGGAGGACGTGGCGGCTGTGGCCCAGCAGCTGGACTCTCTGGAGGGGCTCCAGCTCAGGTACGGGGTCCTGGTCCACACACACACACACACACACACACACACACACACACACACACACACACACACACACACACACACACACACACACACACACACCAACCTTACGTTGTGCGTAGAAGCTAATGAACCCATTTATCGATCTATGGAAAACGCTGCGTTTGATGGTGAAGTTTATTATTCATTGTTAGTGTCTCTGTTGTTGTTGTTGTTGTTGTTGTTGTTGTTGTTGCTGTTGTTGTTGTTGTTGTTGTTGTTGTTGTTGATCCTCTGAACCTTCGTCTGGTTTCATGTTCCAGCTTTAACCGGCTGCGTCTTCCCTCCGACCCGTCGGCTCAACGCGGCGCCTTCTCCTGCCTCAGAGTCCTCGCTCTCAACAGCTGCCAGCTCACCTGGACACAGGTGCACCTGACACACACACACACACACACACACACACACAGAGGACACACACACACTCACACCTGACACACTCACACACCTGACTCTGTCTGTGTGTGTGTGTGTGTGTGTGTAGATCCTGGAGTGCGCCCCCATGTGGCCTCAGCTGGAGGATCTGAGTGTGGAAGAGAACAACATCACAGAGCTGCAGAGGTAAGTGTGTGTGTGTGTGTGTGTGTGTGTGTGTGTGTGTGTGTGTGTGTGTGTGTGTGTCTGTCTGTCTGACCTGTGTGTGTGTGTGTCTGACCTGTGTGTGTGTGTGTGTGTGTGTGTGTGTGTGTGTGTCTGTCTGACCTGTGTGTGTGTGTGTGTCTGACCTGTGTGTGTGTGTCTGACCTGTGTGTGTGTGTGTGTGTGTGTGTGTGTGTGTGTGTGTGTGTGTGTGTGTGTGTGTCCTCAGACCTGCAGCAGTGCTCCAGACTCTGAAGTCTCTCAGTTTGTCCGGTAACTCGTTGCTGCAGAACTCTGTTCTCAGTCTGGCCGCTCTGCCCAGGTACACCATCATAGAGTCTCTTTATTCTATAATATTAATATCTTTATAGTTTAAATGAGTCTCTTTTGATCATAGATAACTGTGTTTATATTATAGATAACTGTGTTTATATTATAAATAACTGTGTTTATATTATAAATAACTGCGTTTCTATGATTTAATAACATGAATCTTGTGTTTTCAGTCTGGAGCAGCTGAACTTGTGTAAAACTGGATTCTGTGATGTTCGGTTCGTCGACGCAGCTCCGGGTAAAAACAGCTTTAATGTTCATATGCAACAAAAACTCTTCATCAGCTTCACTTCTGTCTTTTATTATTATTATTATTATTATTATTGTTTTATTATGGTCAGATACTTTATTCATGTGTGTTTGACTCCGTCTCCTCTGCAGGATCCCAAACCTCCATGTTTCCGTCCCTGAAGAGTCTGAAACTGGACCAGAACCACATCACAGAGGTCAGTGCCCCCCAGGTCTGCTCAGACCCTGACAACAACAACAACAACAACAACAACAACAACAACAGCAGAAGGTTTTAGTCCACACGCTTTAGGGCGCACTCCCACTGTGCCTCCGTCTCGTGCCCCAGCACGTGTCACGGCTAAAGTCTGGTTCCTTTGACCAGTGTGAGTGCAACCGTACCACGTCTAGGAGCAGCACGCTTGCCGTCCACGGCCCGTTTGGGAGAGGTGGGCTTTAGTAAAGCACGTTTGCACGTGTACGAGCACGAGCGTGCGCACGTGTACGAGCACGAGGCCTACGGCGGCTCTGAGGTCATTTCCTGTGCGCCTGTTGGGACGTAGAAAAAAGAAGGAGGGACCATGCGCGGACATTTCAAACAATGGAGCTGCTGCTCGTCCACATTAACATCAATGTTGTCCAAACTTCAGTCCTTCACAATAAAAGCCCATCAATTTTGTCCAAACCTCAGCACTTCACAATAAAATTCCATCAATGTTGTCCAAACATCCAGAACCAAACTTCAGTCCTTCACAATAAAAGCCCATGCTTTAACAGCTTGCCCAAACGTTCTGACTGCTTTCTCTCATCAGCGTCACTTTATTTTACTGATCTGACGCAGAAACGTTCATCAAATATGAATTTTAGATTCTTACAAGTGTGTGAAATAATTCTACTTCCTCTTCGGTGACGATCAGTGATCAAAGACGTTTCCTCTGTTTTCTCGACGCTGGAGAACGAACGTTATTGTTGTGACGTCACGGTGAATTGTCCTGGAACTATAAACTAACCTGTCCGTGTGTGTGTCTCTGTGTGTGTGTGTCCCCGTGTGTGTGTCTCCGTGTGTGTGTCCCCGTGTGTGTGTGTGTGTGTGTCCGTGTGTGTGTGTCTCCGTGTGTGTGTCCCCGTGTGTGTGTCTCCGTGTGTGTGTCCCCGTGTGTGTGTGTGTGTGTGTCCGTGTGTGTGTGTGTCCGTGTGTGTTCCTGTGTGTGTGTGTCCCCGTGTGTGTGTCTCCGTGTGTGTGTCTCCGTGTGTGTGTCCCCGTGTGTGTGTCCCCGTGTGTGTGTCTCGGTGTCAGTGGCGTGTTGTGGACGAGCTGGCGAAGCTTCCCGCTCTGGTTCAGTTCTCGTGCCGTGGAAACCGGCTGGTGAGCAGCGACGGGAACCCGAGAACAGCCGACCAGCTGCTCATCGCCAAACTGGGCCGACTGCTCCTCCTCAACAACTGTGAGGTGTGTGTGTGTGTGTGTGTGTGTGTGTGTGTGTGTGTGTGTGTGTGTGTGTGTGTGTGTGTGTGTGTGTGTGTGTGTGTGTGTGTGTGTGTGTGTGTGTGTGTGTGTGTGTGTGTGTGTGTGTGTGTGTGTGTGTGTGTGTGCGCTGACCCGTTGCCGTGGTTTCCGTCAGATCCACCCTGAGGAGAGGAGGGGGGCGGAGCTCGACTACATCAAGATGTTTGGAGAGGAGTGGCTGAAGGCCGGGGGGCGGAGCCAACTCAGCGCCGAGTTCATCTGTCAACACCCGCGTTACCTGGAGCTCATCCACAGTGAGTGACAACAACAACAACACAACAACAACATGAGACTCATCCACAGTGAGTGACAACAACAACAACACAACATGAGACTCATCCACAGTGAGTGACAACAACAACAACAACACAACATGAGACTCATCCACAGTGAGTAACAACAACAACAACAACACAACATGAGACTCATCCACAGTGAGTGACAACAACAACAACAACAACACAACAACATGAGGCTCATCCACAGTGAGTGACAACAACACAACACAACAACAACATGAGGCTCATCCACAGTGAGTGACAACAACAACACAACAACAACACAACAACATGAGGCTCATCCACAGTGAGTGACAACAACAACAACACAACAACAACATGAGACTCATCCACAGTGAGTGACAACAACAACAACAACAACACAACAACATGAGGCTCATCCACAGTGAGTGACAACAACAACAACAACATGAGGCTCATCCACAGTGAGTGACAACAACAACAACAACATGAGGCTCATCCACAGTGAGTGACAACAACAACAACAACAACACAACAACATGAGGCTCATCCACAGTGAGTGACAACAACAACAACAACATGAGGCTCATCCACAGTGAGTGACAACAACAACAACAACATGAGACTCATCCACAGTGAGTGACAACAACAACAACAACATGAGACTCATCCACAGTGAGTGACAACAACAACAACAACAACACAACAACATGAGACTCATCCACAGTGAGTGACAACAACAACAACAACAACACAACAACATGAGGCTCATCCACAGTGAGTGACAACAACAACACAACAACAACATGAGGCTCATCCACAGTGAGTGACAACAACAACAACAACAACAACAACAACATGAGACTCATCCACAGTGAGTGACAACAACAACACAACAACAACAACAACATGAGGCTCCGTGGGTAGTTCAGGCAGCCTGGGAGAGTGGAGCGTTTCTAATTATGGCAGTTATTTCAATGTCTCCGGTGACGTACGGCGAAGGCCTCGTGTGACGGCGAAGGTCTCGTGTTGTTGTTGTTGAAGGTCACTCGTGACGGCGAGGGTCTCGTGTCTGTTTCAGAGTACGGCGCTCCAGAGGACGGCGAGCTGAAGAAGCCGGAGCCCTTCGCCCTGAAGAACCAGCTGTTGAGTGAGTCCCGCTCTGTGATTGGCTAACGTGTCACCGACCGCTCTTTAACATAAACACACCCTCCTCTCCCTCCTCTCCTCCGCAGAGATTAACTTCGTGTTCCCCGACGACGCCGACCGGACGCCGATTCAGAAGAAACTTCCAGGTAAGAAAACGTCTCATCTCCGCGTGACTCTGTGTTTGAAACGAACCTGAAGTGTGAATCTGCGGCGTGTTCCGTGTTCCGCAGCGTCCATGGTGGTTCAGAAGGTGAAGGGGCTCCTCTACAGACTGCTGAAGGTTCCTGCAGCCGACCTGAAGCTCACCTACACCAGCCCCAAGGTAACGCCACGCCACGCCACGCCACGCCACGCCACGCCACGCCCCCACCGCCCCCCGTCTAACTCATTAACCTCAGAGCCTGAAAAGTTCTGGGATTTGATACGAAGGGTTAGGGGACCCCGTCGTGTTCCAACAGGTCCTTGAAATCTTTGAAAGTTTGAGGGCGCACTCCCACTGTGCCTCCGTACCGCGCCAAAACAGGTTCCACAGCTAAAGTCTGGTTCCTTTGACCAGTGTGAGTGCAACCGTACCGCGTCTAGGAGCGGCACGCTTGCCGGCCGCGGCCCGTTTGGGAGAGGTGGGCTTTAGTAAAGCACGTTTGCACGTGTACGAGCACGAGCGTGCGCACGTGTACGAGCACGAGGCCTACGGCGGTTCTGAGGTCATTTCCTGTGCGCCTGTTGGGACGTAGAAAAAAGAAGGAGGGACCATGCGCGGACATTTCAAACAATGGCGGTGAAAGGTTCACGTTGGTGTGATGCGGAGGTGGAGTGTTTACTGCAGATTTGGTCGATGAAAAGATTCAAAAACAGTCGACAAGACGCACAAAAACTCCGAGGTCTACGGAAAGATCTGGAAACAAAGCCACGCATCGCCATGACGTCATCAATGCGTGTGACGTGTTACGGCGTGATGACGTATAGGCAGCAAGAAGCATTCTCCGAGGCCCAGGTAGTGTGAGTACAAACGGGCCTGGAGGGGGGACAAGGACCCTAAAGCACGGGGCACGGGACGGAGGCACAGTGGGAGGGCGCCATAAAGGGATGGGGCCTGGAAACGTCCTTTAATTCTGTGTTTCATGGTTTCGAATGGGTTGATGAAAAGAATCAAGGCATCCATTGAAAGTTCTTGTAGACGTAAACAGTCACGGGTCATTGAAAGGGCTTGAATCTGTGTATTTGTTGTGACAGTGATCCACTTCTAACTGTACCATGTCGGGTGCTGGTGTTCTGGGATCCGGGTCTGAAAGTCCTTGAGTCGATGTCTAAGAAGGTGAAACCCTGAGTGACGTCCTTGTGTTTGTAGATGCTGGGGACAGAGTTTGAGATCGACAGCGACCTGAAGACGCTACAGTTTTACTCCATCGAGGACGGAGACCAGGTGTTGGTGCGCTGGTCCTGACCCGGGTCCAGGAGGAGGAGGACTGACCTGGGTCCAGGAGGAGGAGGAGGAGGAGGAGGAGGACTGACCCGGGTCCAGCAGGAGGAGGAGGAGGAGGAGGAGGACTGACCCGGGTCCAGCAGGAGGAGGAGGACTGACCCGGGTCCAGGAGGAGGAGGAGGACTGACCCGGGTCCAGGAGGAGGAGGACTGACCCGGGTCCAGCAGGAGGAGGAGGACTGACCCGGGTCCAGGAGGAGGAGGAGGACTGACCCGGGTCCAGGAGGAGGAGGAGGAGGACTGACCCGGGTCCAGCAGGAGGAGGAGGAGGAGGAGGAGGACTGACCCGGGTCCAGGAGGAGGAGGAGGAGGAGGACTGACCCGGGTCCAGGAGGAGGAGGAGGAGGACTGACCCGGGTCCAGGAGGAGGACTGACCCGGGTCCAGGAGGAGGAGGAGGAGGACTGACCCGGGTCCAGGAGGAGGAGGAGGAGGACTGACCCGGGTCCAGCAGGAGGAGGACTGACCCGGGTCCAGGAGGAGGAGGACTGACCCGGGTCCAGGAGGAGGAGGACTGACCCGCTTCCTGGACACAGACTCTGGAGGTGGCACTCGCACATGTGACCGCACACAGAATAATTCACGCTCAGCTTTGACGTCCTGCATCCGTTTGAAGTCGTTCTGATAAACGTGCTCAGTTTAAAGTTAAGTGTCTTTCATGAAACAAAGTTTGTTAAATGTGTAAAAAGGAACAATATTAAATAACGATCATGAAACGACTTCATCTTCTTTATTGTGACAAAACAAATGTTTACGTGAGAAGAACAAAACCTGGTCTGAAGACGCCGACGACGCAGTGATCACGTCACCGTCACCGTCAGGTCGACCTCAGCAGAGCCTCGTTCACACGTTCATAAGGATAAAAAAATACTCGCACCACAAACAAAACAATGAGAAGTCATAAAAAGTTTTTTTTTAAAGTCATAAAAAGTTAAAAAAACAAAAACATTTTTTAAAAGTCATAAAAAGTTTAAAAGAAAAGTTGAAAAATTTAAAAAGTCATAAAAAGTCTAAAAAAAAGTTTGGAAAAGTCATAAATAGTTTTAAAAAGGTCATAAAAAGTCAGGGAACAGTATGTTAAAAAAAGTTTTTTCAAAATCAAAAAAAGTCGTAGGTCAAAGTATAATTTGTTAAAAAAAATATTTTTTAAAAGTTTTGTAAAGTAAAAAAAAGAAAAGTGTTGGAATAAATGTGCATAAAGTAATCTCATATTTACTCAAATTGCCTTTACATTTTAACTAACATTACTTGGGGTGTGTGTATAGCCAAGTTGTGCAGAGGTGCTTTGCAGGTCAAGGAAATCAGATAAGCCTGATTGTTAATGTGTCACCAAAAGGGGGGTTCTGTGAAAACACAGACCCTGATCAACTGATTAATGACAAAACATGTTTTAAGGCTTCTTTAGAGTTGTAAAGTCATAAAGACTATGAATTTTCCATATGTCTTGTGTTGCAGCTATGTGACCCTCACCTTAAGAATGGTAAGTCATTGTAAACATTGTAACCACCAAAAGCCAATAAAATGAAGGGGTCCGGCAGAGATTACCCCAGAGCGGTAGGAGACTGTAGCTGAACACATCTCTGTCCGTTCTCCTTGCAAGTAAAATAACTCTTGTCTTTCTCTCTTTTGTTAAGTTTTGGGTGTTTTAGGTTGCTTAAACCTGACAAAAAGTCAAGTCATAAAAAGTGAAAAATTATTTGAAAAAAGTTTTCAAAAGTAATAAAGGTAAAAAAGTTTTTTTTTAAAGTTTTAAAGTTTCAATAAAAAGTAAAAAAAAAGTTATAAAATTAAAAAAAATATATTTTTTAAAGTTTTTTTAAAGTCAAAATATGTAAAAAAAAAAGTCAATTCATAAAAAGTAAAAAAAGACAAGTCAAAGTTAAGTATGTAAAGAAAATTTTGAAGTCATAAAAAGAACAAAAATGTCATAAAAAATTATTTTAAAAAAGTCAAAAAGTTTTTTATTGAAAAAAATTTCAATAAAAAGTCAAAAAAGTTAAAATAAAAAAGAAATTCAAAAAAAGTATAAAAAGTCATAAAAAGTAAAAAAAAAGTCACAAAAACTTAAACAAGTCATAAAAAGTCATAAGTCAAAGTAAAGTACGTCAAAAAATGTAAAAAGCCATAGAAAGTTTTGTAAAAAGTCATTAAAAGTAAAAAAGGTCAAAAAAGGTTTTTTAAAGTTTTTAAAAGTAAAAAAAAGTCATAAAATTAAAAAAAAGGAATTCAATTTCTTTTATAAAAAGTCAAATAAGTCAAAAGCCGCAAAAAGATTTTTTTTAAAAGTCAAAAGTGAATCTGAAGGCGTTTTCTCCACACACACACTTCTGTGTACGTCAAATGAGTGTGTTCTCCACACACACACACACACACACACACTTCTGTGTAAGTCTCCACACACACACTTCTGTGCACGTTAAATGAGTGTTTTCTCCACACACACACACGTCTCTGTACGTCACCACACACACACTTCTGTGTAAGTTAAATGAGTGTGTTCACCACACACACACACGTCTGTGTAAATCACCACACACACACACACATGACGACGCTTCTGTGTTTAACATGTTTTATTGCGGCTGCACAGCTTCATGTTCCCTCGTTATCTGACGTCAGTAACAACAAACACGTGACGTTAGTCCCTGATGGGTTTCCAACGACCTGAGCTCAGTTTGCCGCCGTCACCCTGACCCGCTCCTCCTGAGGAAGTGAAGCATCGCTGCACAATCGTCACGGCAACAACACAAACTATGTTAACGAGCACAGAACACACGACGCCGTCACAGTGATCACGCCATCATCAGCACCGTCAGAGAACAAGAGGGTGTCGTCTGCATATCGGGTGATTATTTACAAGGTTGTATACAAAAAATACGCTGAGTCGAAGCACAAAAGGTATAAAAAGTAAGAAGTTTATAACTGTTAAAGTCACACTGGCGTAATTAGTGGTCACCTTTAAAAACACGGAGCATAAAATCTGATTTTACGAAAATACGGAAACATTTCAGAGGTTTATTTTACAGTGACGCTCAAATTTCTATTCAATCTTTTAAGTTTGACTGATGTTACAAATGTAAGAAAGATGCTTTGATGTCTGATTACACGTTCGCCTTTGGCCTGCAGGCGGCGCCACAGCGACATTTACCGTCTGAGATTCAGATTTTCAGATTTTTCAACACGTGACAGAAACTTCTGACGGTGATTTTCAAGGTTTTTCATTCTCTGAAACCTTTTTAAGGCGTTTTTAATTTAAAAAGTAAAACTTTTTCAAAGGGAAACTAAACTATTGCATCGTCACGTCTGATTGTCCCTCGCCGTCATCGTTTAAAACACAAACACAAACACGTTCAGTACCGTTACAAACATCAAAAGGTCAAAGTTTTTAGTCTTTAACGTAAAAACATCCCTGTATTTAAACTTTGATTATAAACGCATCAGAAACTAAAACACTGAGGTCTGAAACACAAAAACTCCAAACTGCAGAAAAGTTCAATTCAAGTACGAAACGTAGAAAAACATCAAGTTTGAGTGAAGTGTGGTTCGTTCGTTGTCTCCCAGCAGCAGTGACGGTCCCTCTGCGGCCCTCACGGGTTCCCCTCCACGCACTGGCCGTCGGCGGCGTCCGGGCAGCGGCAGGTGAAGCCGCCGAGCCGCGGCAGACACAGATGAGAGCAGCCGCCGTTATTGGAGCAGTAGTTGTAGACTGACGGGAGGGAGGGGGGGGGGGGGGGGGGGAGAGAGTGGGGGGGGCATTAATGATCAGCGTTTATTTCCAGAGAATCACGGCTCTTAAAAAAACTTTTTGACTTTAAAAAAACTTTTTGACTTTTAAAAAAACTTTTTATGACTTTTAAAAAAACTTTTTGACTTAAAAAAAAAAACTTTTCATGACTAAAAAAACTTTTTGACTTTAAAAAAAACTTTTTGACTTTAAAAAAAAAATTTTTGACTTTAAAAAAAAACTTTTTATGACTTTTAAAAAAACTTTTTATGACTTAAAAAAACTTTTTGACTTTAAAAAAACTTTTTGACTTTTTAAAAAAACTTTTTGACTTTAAAAAAAAACTTTTTGACTTTTAAAAAAACTTTTTGACTTTTAAAAAAACTTTTTATGACTTTTAAACAAACTTTTTGACTTTAAAAAAACTTTTTGACTTTTAAAAAAACTTTTTATGACTTTTAAAAAAACTTTTTGACTTTAAAAAAACTTTTTGACTTTTTGAAAAACTTTTTGACTTAAAAAAAAAACTTTTTGACTTTAAAAAACTTTTTATGACTTTTAAAAAAACTTTTTATGACTTAAAAAAACTTTTTGACTTTAAAAAAACTTTTTGACTTTAAAAAAAACTTTTTGACTTTAAAAAAACTTTTTGACTTTTAAAAAAACTTTTTATGACTTTTAAAAAAACTTTTTGACTAAAAAAAACTTTTTTGACTTTTTAAAAAAACTTTTTGACTTTTAAAAAAACTTTTTATGACTTTTAAAAAAACTTTTTGACTTAAAAAAAAACTTTTCATGACTATAAAAACTTTTTGACTTTAAAAAAAAAATTTTGACTTTAAAAAAAAACTTTTTGACTTTTAAAAAAACTTTTTATGACTTAAAAAAACTTTTTGACTTTAAAAAAACTTTTTGACTTTTAAAAAAACTTTTTGACTTTAAAAAAAAACTTTTTGACTTTTAAAAAAACTTTTTGACTTTAAAAAAACTTTTTTGACTTTTTAAAAAAACTTTTTGACTTTAAAAAAACTTTTTGACTTTAAAAAAAAATTTTTTGACTTTAAAAAAACTTTTTGACTTTTAAAAAAACTTTTTGACTAAAAAAAACTTTTTTGACTTTTTAAAAAAACTTTTTGACTTTTTAAAAAAACTTTTTGACTTTAAAAAAAAACTTTTTGACTTTTAAAAAAACTTTTTGACTTTTAAAAAAACTTTTTGACTTTAAAAAAAAACTTTTTGACTTTTAAAAAAACTTTTTGACTTTTAAAAAAACTTTTTATGACTTTTAAAAAAACTTTTTGACTTAAAAAAAAACTTTTCATGACTATAAAAACTTTTTGACTTTAAAAAAAAAATTTTGACTTTAAAAAAAAACTTTTTGACTTTTAAAAAAACTTTTTATGACTTAAAAAAACTTTTTGACTTTAAAAAAACTTTTTGACTTTTAAAAAAACTTTTTGACTTTAAAAAAAAACTTTTTGACTTTTAAAAAAACTTTTTGACTTTAAAAAAGACTTTTTATGACTTAAAAAAACTTTTTGACTTTAAAAAAACTTTTTGACTTTAAAAAAATTTTTTTGACTTTAAAAAAACTTTTTGACTTTTAAAAAAACTTTTTGACTAAAAAAAACTTTTTTGACTTTTTAAAAAAACTTTTTGACTAAAAAAAACTTTTTGACTTTTTAAAAAAACTTTTTGACTTTAAAAAAACTTTTTGACTTTAAAAAAACTTTTTGACTTTATAAAAAACTTTTTGACTCAAAAAAAAAACTTTTTGACTTTAAAAACTTTTTATGACTTTTAAAAAAACTTTTTATGACTTAAAAAAACTTTTTGACTTTAAAAAAACTTTTTGACTTTTAAAAAAACTTTTTGACAAAAAAAAACTTTTTGACTTTTAAAAAAACTTTTTATGACTTCTAAAAAAACTTTTTGACTAAAAAAAACTTTTTTGACTTTAAAAAAACTTTTTGACTTTTAAAAAAACTTTTTATGACTTAAAAAAACTTTTTGACTTAAAAAAAAACTTTTCATGACTAAAAAAACTTTTTGACTTTAAAAAAAACTTTTTGACTTTAAAAAAAAACTTTTTGACTTTAAAAAAAAACTTTTTATGACTTTTAAAAAAACTTTTTATGACTTAAAAAAACTTTTTGACTTTAAAAAAACTTTTTGACTTTTAAAAAAACTTTTTGACTTTAAAAAAAAACTTTTTGACTTTTAAAAAAACTTTTTGACTTTTAAAAAAACTTTTTATGACTTTTAAAAAAACTTTTTGACTTAAAAAAAAACTTTTCATGACTATAAAAACTTTTTGACTTTAAAAAAAAAATTTTGACTTTAAAAAAAAACTTTTTGACTTTTAAAAAAACTTTTTATGACTTAAAAAAACTTTTTGACTTTAAAAAAACTTTTTGACTTTTAAAAAAACTTTTTGACTTTAAAAAAAAACTTTTTGACTTTTAAAAAAACTTTTTGACTTTAAAAAAACTTTTTATGACTTAAAAAAACTTTTTGACTTTAAAAAAACTTTTTGACTTTTAAAAAAACTTTTTATGACTTTTAAAAAAACTTTTTGACTTAAAAAAAAACTTTTCATGACTATAAAAACTTTTTGACTTTAAAAAAAAAATTTTGACTTTAAAAAAAAACTTTTTGACTTTTAAAAAAACTTTTTATGACTTAAAAAAACTTTTTGACTTTAAAAAAACTTTTTGACTTTTAAAAAAACTTTTTGACTTTAAAAAAAAACTTTTTGACTTTTAAAAAAACTTTTTGACTTTAAAAAAACTTTTTATGACTTAAAAAAACTTTTTGACTTTAAAAAAACTTTTTGACTTTAAAAAAAATTTTTTGACTTTAAAAAAACTTTTTGACTTTTAAAAAAACTTTTTGACTAAAAAAAACTTTTTTGACTTTTTAAAAAAACTTTTTGACTAAAAAAAACTTTTTGACTTTTTAAAAAAACTTTTTGACTTTAAAAAAACTTTTTGACTTTAAAAAAAATTTTTTGACTTTAAAAAAACTTTTTGACTTTTAAAAAAACTTTTTGACTAAAAAAAACTTTTTTGACTTTTAAAAAAACTTTTTGACAAAAAAAAACTTTTTGACTTTTAAAAAAACTTTTTATGACTTCTAAAAAAACTTTTTGACTAAAAAAAACTTTTTTGACTTAAAAAAACTTTTTGACTTTAAAAAAACTTTTTGACTTTTAAAAAAACTTTTTGACTTTTAAAAAAACTTTTTGACTTTAAAAAAAAACTTTTTGACTTTTAAAAAAACTTTTTGACTTTAAAAAAACTTTTTATGACTTAAAAAAACTTTTTGACTTTAAAAAAACTTTTTGACTTTAAAAAAACTTTTTTGACTTTAAAAAAACTTTTTGACTTTTAAAAAAACTTTTTGACTAAAAAAAACTTTTTTGACTTTTTAAAAAAACTTTTTGACTAAAAAAAACTTTTTGACTTTTTAAAAAAACTTTTTGACTTTAAAAAAACTTTTTGACTTTAAAAAAACTTTTTGACTTTATAAAAAACTTTTTGACTCAAAAAAAAAACTTTTTGACTTTAAAAACTTTTTATGACTTTTAAAAAAACTTTTTATGACTTAAAAAAACTTTTTTGACTTTTTAAAAAAACTTTTTGACTAAAAAAAACTTTTTGACTTTTTAAAAAAACTTTTTGACTTTAAAAAAACTTTTTGACTTTAAAAAAACTTTTTGACTTTATAAAAAACTTTTTGACTCAAAAAAAAAACTTTTTGACTTTAAAAACTTTTTATGACTTTTAAAAAAACTTTTTATGACTTAAAAAAACTTTTTGACTTTAAAAAAACTTTTTGACTTTTAAAAAAACTTTTTGACAAAAAAAAACTTTTTGACTTTTAAAAAAACTTTTTATGACTTCTAAAAAAACTTTTTGACTAAAAAAAACTTTTTTGACTTTAAAAAAACTTTTTGACTTTTAAAAAAACTTTTTATGACTTAAAAAAACTTTTTGACTTAAAAAAAAACTTTTCATGACTAAAAAAACTTTTTGACTTTAAAAAAAACTTTTTGACTTTAAAAAAAAACTTTTTGACTTTAAAAAAAAACTTTTTATGACTTTTAAAAAAACTTTTTGACTTTATAAAAAACTTTTTGACTCAAAAAAAAAACTTTTTGACTTTAAAAAACTTTTTATGACTTTTAAAAAAACTTTTTATGACTTAAAAAAACTTTTTGACTTTAAAAAAACTTTTTGACTTTTAAAAAAACTTTTTGACAAAAAAAAACTTTTTGACTTTTAAAAAAACTTTTTATGACTTCTAAAAAAACTTTTTGACTAAAAAAAACTTTTTTGACTTTAAAAAAACTTTTTGACTTTTAAAAAAACTTTTTATGACTTAAAAAAACTTTTTGACTTAAAAAAAAACTTTTCATGACTAAAAAAACTTTTTGACTTTAAAAAAAACTTTTTGACTTTAAAAAAAAACTTTTTGACTTTAAAAAAAAACTTTTTATGACTTTTAAAAAAACTTTTTATGACTTAAAAAAACTTTTTGACTTTAAAAAAACTTTTTGACTTTTAAAAAAACTTTTTGACTTTAAAAAAAAACTTTTTGACTTTTAAAAAAACTTTTTGACTTTTAAAAAAACTTTTTGACTTTTAAAAAAACTTTTTATGACTTTTAAAAAAACTTTTTGACTTTAAAAAAACTTTTTGACTTTTAAAAAAACTTTTTATGACTTTAAAAAAAACTTTTTGACAAAAAAAACTTTTTGACTTTTAAAAAAACTTTTTGACTTTTTGAAAAACTTTTTGACTTAAAAAAAAAACTTTTTGACTTTAAAAAACTTTTTATGACTTAAAAAAACTTTTTATGACTTAAAAAAACTTTTTGACTTTAAAAAAACTTTTTGACTTTAAAAAAAACTTTTTGACTAAAAAAACTTTTTTGACTTTTTAAAAAAACTTTTTGACTAAAAAAAACTTTTTGACTTTTTAAAAAAACTTTTTGACTTAAAAAAAACTTTTTGACTTTAAAAAAAACTTTTTGACTTTAAAAAAAAACTTTTTGACTTTTAAAAAACTTTTTGACTTTAAAAAAACTTTTTGACTTTTAAAAAAACTTTTTATGACTTTTAAAAAAACTTTTTGACTTTTAAAAAACTTTTTGACTTTAAAAAAAAAAACTTTTTGACTTTAAAAAAACTTTTTATGACTTTTAAAAAACTTTTTATGACTTAAAAAAACTTTTTGACTTTAAAAAAACTTTTTGACTTTAAAAAAACTTTTTGACTTTTAAAAAAAAATTTGACTAAAAAAAACTTTTTTGACTTTTTAAAAAAACTTTTTATGACTTTTAAAAAACTTTTTATGACTTAAAAAAACTTTTTGACTTTAAAAAAAAACTTTTTGACTTTAAAAAAACTTTTTGACTTTTTAAAAAAACTTTTTGACTTAAAAAAAACTTTGACTTTTAAAAAAAATTTGACTAAAAAAAAACTTTTTTTGACTTTAAAAATAACTGACTTTTAAAAATTTTTTTTGACTTTTTTAAAAAAACCTTTGACTTTTAAAATTTTTTATTGAATTTAAAAAAAAACTTGACTTTAAAAAAAACTTTTTGACTTTAAAAAAACTTTTTATGACAAAAAAAAATTTGACTAAAAAAAAACTTTTTGACTTTTTAAAAAAACTTTTTGACTTTTTTACAAAACCATTTGATATGACACGGAGGCGGGAGTTTCTACGTGTGTGCGCGGAGCGGCCACCATACCTTGCGGACACTGCGTGGGCGTCGTGGTGATGCCGTAGAGCCGAGAGCGTCTCTGCGGCAGAAACTCCTGAGTCTCCTTCTCAGAGTGACGGTCCACGGCGACCACGGCCTCCCTGAAGAACAACCACAGAAGAAGAAAGGCGTCACTTCACGTTCTGCAGCGACTTTGTGTTTTATGTTAAATGAAATGTTGAATGTTGGGAGTCTCTGACCAAATAAAGGCATGTATGTGAGTAATTTCCCTCGGGATGAATAAAGCTTCTTGAACCTTGAATCTTGAATGTATGTAACGTTGGGGGGAGGGGCGTACGTCCATCTGGCTGACGTTTACCTCCGAGGAGAAGTGAGGGCCAGAGGCTAGCTGTCACTCAAGAGGCCACGCCCCTAATTATTCATGAACTTTAACCTCCAATCAAATAAAAACTAGCCCCTCCCCCTCAGTGTTGTCATGGAGACCTGATCTAAACACACAGACTAGAATGTTCTTTGGTCCTTAAACAGGTTTAATGATGCTGTGTAAACGTGTTTAACATGAAACCTGCCCCTAGTGGACACTCAGAGAACTGACGCTGACCCAGCTTCCTGATTGGACCAAACAGGAAGTGGCTGTGGGCGGGGCTTGGTTCAGAGCGGCGCCCTGCAGCGACGGCCACGGCGAGATGGAAGCGGTCGCGTCCTTTGAGACTGTGGCTCTCTCTTTTATCTGAACGCTGACTCGACTGTTTTACTATTTCAATAAACAGGTCTTTTACAACTGGACTCACATTTGGTTATTAGAGTGTGTGTGTGTGTGCGTGTGTGTGTGTGTGCGTGTGTGTGTCTGTGTGTGTGTGCGTGTGTGTGTGTGTTACCTTCTCCAGTCCGTGTAGTAAAGCTTTCTCCCAAAAGACACGAGAGCGAAAGGATACTGGATCCCCTCAACGATCTGCCTCCTGAGTCTGCGGTGAGGATCCATACACTCCACCTTACGGGTTCCTGCACAGCATCAACCGACCAATCAACCAACCAATCAACCAAACAACCAATCAATCAATCAATCAATTAACCAAACAACCAATCAATCAATTAACCAAACAACCAAACAACCAATCAATCAACTGACCAACCAACCAATCAATCAATTAACCAAACAACCAATCAATCGACCGACCAATCAACCAAACACCCAATCAATCAGAGATTGATCAATCAACCAAACAACCAATCAATCAACTGACCAACCAATCAATCAATCAACCGATCAAACAACCAATCAGAGACTGACTGAAAAAACAATCGATCGATCAAATGATCACCCAATTGATCGATCGTTCAACTAACCAACCAATCAATTAATCAATCAATCAACTGACCAATCGATCGATCAACCAACCGACCAATAGATCAATCAACCGACCGATCAATCAATCAACTGACCATCCAACCAATCAAACAACAAATCAATTGATTAACCGACCAATCGATTGATCAACCAACCGATTGATCAACCAACCGACCGATCATCAGTCGGTCCAGGTGACCCGGTCTCACCTGCGTCGGCCCAGCACAGCTGCTGCTCCTCCAGGTCAAAGGTCAGAGCGTTGGGGAGTCCGAGGTCGTCTTTCACCAGAACGCTGCGGTCGGATCCGTCCATGTTGGACGTCTCGATCTTAGGACCGTCTCTGTTCCAGTCCGTCCAGTACAGGCGTCTGCAGGGAGACGGGTGAGACAGGGGGGAGACGGGTGAGACAGGAGGGAGACGGGTGAGACAGGAGGGAGACGGGTGAGACAGGAGAGAGACGGGTGAGACAGGAGGGAGACGGGTGAGACAGGAGAGAGACGGGTGAGACAGGAGGGAGACGGGTGAGACAGCAGTGAGACAGGAGAACAGCAGAGAGACAGGAGGACAGCAGAGATACAGGAGGACAGCAGAGAGACAGGAGGACAGCAGAGAGACAGGAGGACAGCAGAGAGACAGGAGGACAGCAGTGAGACAGGAGGACAGCAGAGAGACAGGAGGACAGCAGTGAGACAGGAGGACAGCAGAGAGACAGGAGGACAGCAGTGAGACAGGAGGACAGCAGAGAGACAGGAGGACAGCAGAGAGACAGGAGGACAGCAGTGAGTCGGAGGACAGCCGTGAGACAGGAGAGAGACCAGTGAGACAGGAGGACAGCAGGGAGACAGGAGGACAGAGGTGAGACAGGAGGACAGAGGTGAGACAGGAGGACAGCAGAGAGACAGGAGGACAGCAGAGAGACAGGAGGACAGCAGTGAGACAGGAGGACAGCAGAGAGACAGGAGGACAGAGGTGAGACAGGAGGACAGCAGAGAGACAGGAGGACAGCAGAGAGACAGGAGGACAGAGGTGAGACAGGAGGACAGAGGTGAGACAGGAGGACAGCAGAGAGACAGGTGAGACAGGAGGACAGAGGTGAGACAGGAGGACAGCAGAGAGACAGGAGGACAGCAGTGAGACAGGAGGACAGCAGAGAGACAGGAGGACAGCAGAGAGACAGGAGGACAGCAGAGAGACAGGAGGACAGCAGTGAGACAGGTGAGACAGCAGTGAGACAGGAGGACAGCAGTGAGACAGGAGGACAGCAGAGAGACAGGGGGACAGCAGAGAGACAGGAGGACAGCAGTGAGACAGGAGGACAGCAGTGAGACAGGAGGACAGCAGAGAGACAGGGGGACAGCAGAGAGACAGGTGAGACAGGAGGACAGCAGTGAGACAGGAGGACAGCAGAGAGACAGGGGGACAGCAGAGAGACAGGAGGACAGCAGAGAGACAGGAGGACAGCAGTGAGACAGGAGGACAGCAGAGAGACAGGGGGACAGCAGAGAGACAGGTGAGACAGGAGGACAGCAGTGAGACAGGAGGACAGCAGAGAGACAGGGGGACAGCAGAGAGACAGGAGGACAGCAGAGAGACAGGGGGACAGCAGAGAGACAGGTGAGACAGGAGGACAGCAGTGAGACAGGAGGACAGCAGAGAGACAGGGGACAGCAGTGAGACAGGAGGACAGCAGAGAGACAGGGGGACAGCAGTGAGACAGGAGGACAGCAGTGAGACAGGTGAGACAGGTGGACAGCAGAGAGACAGGAGGACAGCAGAGAGACAGGGGGACAGCAGAGAGACAGGTGAGACAGGAGGACAGCAGTGAGACAGGAGGACAGCAGAGAGACAGGGGGACAGCAGTGAGACAGGAGGACAGCAGAGAGACAGGGGGACAGCAGTGAGACAGGAGGACAGCAGTGAGACAGGTGAGACAGGTGGACAGCAGAGAGACAGGAGGACAGCAGAGAGACAGGAGGACAGCAGTGAGACAGGAGGACAGGAGAGAGACAGGAGGACAGCAGAGAGACAGGAGGACAGCAGTGAGACAGGAGGACAGCAGTGAGACAGGAGGACAGCAGAGAGACAGGAGGACAGCAGAGAGACAGGAGGACAGCAGTGAGACAGGAGGACATGAGGACAGCAGTGAGACAGGAGGACAGCAGAGAGAAAGGAGGACAGCAGAGAGACAGGAGGACACAGAGAGACAGGAGGACAGCAGTGAGACAGGAGGACATGAGGACAGCAGTGAGACAGGAGGACAGCAGAGAGACGGGAGGACAGCAGTGAGACAGGAGGACAGCAGTGAGACAGGAGGACAGCAGAGAGACAGGACGACAGCAGTGAGACAGGAGGACATGAGGACAGCAGTGAGAAAGGAGGACAGCAGAGAGACAGGAGGACAGCAGAGAGACAGGAGGACAGCAGTGAGACAGGAGGACATGAGGACAGCAGTGAGACAGGAGGACAGCAGAGAGACGGGAGGACAGCAGTGAGACAGGAGGACAGCAGTGAGACAGGAGGACAGCAGAGAGACAGGACGACAGCAGAGAGACAGGAGGACAGCAGAGAGACAGGAGGACAGCAGTGAGACAGGAGGACAGCAGTGAGAAAGGAGGACAGCAGAGAGACAGGAGGACAGCAGAGAGACAGGAGGACAGCAGAGAGACGGGAGGACAGCAGAGAGACAGGAGGACAGCAGAGAGACAGGGGGACAGCAGAGAGACAGGAGGACAGCAGAGAGACAGGAGGACAGCAGAGAGACAGGAGGACAGCAGAGAGACAGGTGAGACAGGAGGACAGCAGAGAGACAGGAGGCCAGCAGAGAGACAGGAGGACAGCAGAGAGACAGGAGGACAGCAGAGAGACAGGTGAGACAGGAGGACAGCAGAGAGACAGGACGACAGCAGAGAGACAGGAGGACAGCAGAGAGACAGGAGGACAGCAGTGAGACAGGAGGACAGCAGTGAGAAAGGAGGACAGCAGAGAGACAGGAGGACAGCAGAGAGACAGGTGAGACAGGAGGACAGCAGAGAGACAGGAGGCCAGCAGAGAGACAGGAGGACAGCAGTGAGACAGGGGGACAGCAGAGAGACAGGAGGACAGCAGAGAGACAGGAGGACAGCAGAGAGACAGGAGGACAGCAGAGAGACAGGTGAGACAGGAGGACAGCAGAGAGACAGGAGGCCAGCAGAGAGACAGGAGGACAGCAGTGAGACAGGGGGACAGCAGAGAGACAGGAGGACAGCAGTGAGACAGGAGGACAGCAGAGAGACAGGAGGACAGCAGTGAGACAGGAGGACAGCAGTGAGACAGGTGGACAGCAGAGAGACAGGTGAGACAGGAGGACAGCAGAGAGACAGGAGGACAGCAGTGAGACAGGAGGACAGCAGAGAGACAGGAGGACAGCAGAGAGACAGGTGAGACAGCAGTGAGACAGGTGAGACAGCAGTGAGACAGGAGGACAGCAGAGAGACAGGAGGACAGCAGAGAGACAGGTGAGACAGGAGGACAGCAGAGAGACAGGAGGACAGCAGAGAGACAGGTGAGACAGGAGGACAGCAGTGAGACAGGAGGACAGCAGAGAGACAGGTGAGACAGGAGGACAGCAGAGAGACAGGAGGACAGCAGAGAGACAGGAGGACAGCAGAGAGACAGGAGGACAGCAGAGAGACAGGAGGACAGCAGTGAGACAGGAGGACAGCAGAGAGACAGGAGGACAGCAGAGAGACAGGAGGACAGCAGTGAGACAGGAGGACAGCAGTGAGACAGGAGGACAGCAGAGAGACAGGAGGACAGCAGAGAGACAGGAGGACAGCAGAGAGACAGGAGGACAGCAGAGAGACAGGAGGACAGCAGTGAGACAGGAGGACAGCAGTGAGACAGGAGGACAGCAGTGAGACAGGAGGACAGCAGAGAGACAGGAGGACAGCAGAGAGACAGGAGGACAGCAGAGAGACAGGTGAGACAGGAGGACAGCAGTGAGACAGGAGGACAGCAGTGAGACAGGAGGACAGCAGAGAGACAGGAGGACAGCAGAGAGACAGGAGGACAGCAGTGAGACAGGAGGACAGCAGAGAGACAGGTGAGACAGGAGGACAGCAGTGAGACAGGAGGACAGCAGTGAGACAGGAGGACAGCAGAGAGACAGGAGGACAGCAGTGAGACAGGAGGACAGCAGAGAGACAGGAGGACAGCAGAGAGACAGGAGGACAGCAGAGAGACAGGTGAGACAGGAGGACAGCAGTGAGACAGGAGGACAGCAGAGAGACATGAGGACAGCAGTGAGACAGGACGACAGCAGTGAGACATGAGGACAGCAGTGAGACAGGTGAGACAGGAGGACAGCAGTGAGACAGGAGGACAGCAGTGAGACAGGAGGACAGCAGTGAGACATGAGGACAGCAGTGAGACAGGTGAGACATGAGGACAGCAGTGAGACAGGAGGACAGCAGTGAGACATGAGGACAGCAGTGAGACAGGTGAGACAGGAGTGAGACAGGAGGACAGCAGAGAGACAGGAGGACAGCAGAGAGACAGGAGGACAGCAGAGAGACAGGAGGACAGCAGTGAGACAGGAGGACAGCAGAGAGACAGGAGGACAGCAGTGAGACAGGAGGACAGCAGTGAGACAGGAGGACAGCAGAGAGACAGGAGGACAGCAGAGAGACAGGAGGACAGCAGTGAGACAGGAGGACAGCAGAGAGACAGGAGGACAGCAGAGAGACAGGAGGACAGCAGTGAGACAGAAGGACAGCAGAGAGACAGGAGGACAGCAGTGAGACAGGAGGACAGCAGAGAGACAGGAGGACAGAGGTGAGACAGGAGGACAGCAGAGAGACAGGAGGACATCAGTGAGACAGGAGGACAGCAGAGAGACAGGAGGACAGAGGTGAGACAGGAGGACAGAGGTGAGACAGGAGGACAGCAGAGAGACAGGAGGACAGCAGAGAGACAGGAGGACAGCAGTGAGACAGGAGGACAGCAGAGAGACAGGAGGACAGAGGTGAGACAGGAGGACAGCAGAGAGACAGGAGGACAGCAGAGAGACAGGAGGACAGAGGTGAGACAGGAGGACAGAGGTGAGACAGGAGGACAGCAGAGAGACAGGTGAGACAGGAGGACAGAGGTGAGACAGGAGGACAGCAGAGAGACAGGAGGACAGCAGTGAGACAGGAGGACAGCAGAGAGACAGGAGGACAGCAGAGAGACAGGAGGACAGCAGTGAGACAGGTGAGACAGCAGTGAGACAGGAGGACAGCAGAGAGACAGGAGGACAGCAGAGAGACAGGGGGACAGCAGTGAGACAGGAGGACAGCAGAGAGACAGGGGGACAGCAGTGAGACAGGAGGACAGCAGAGAGACAGGGGGACAGCAGAGAGACAGGAGGACAGCAGAGAGACAGGGGGACAGCAGAGAGACAGGAGGAC
>NC_139827.1:1010367-1052867 GCF_963691815.1 Echiichthys vipera | reverse complement strand
GTCCCGGGCTGGTTGCTGCAGATGGCGTTGGGTCCACAGACCTGCGGCGCCGCCCCGCACTCGTCCGTGTCTGCCAACACACACACACACAGGAAATACCACCTTAACACACGCAATACCACCTTAACAGGCGGCGCGGTGGATGCACGGAGGTCGGTTACCGTGGCAGTAGCGTCCGTCTCCGGTGAAACCCGTCGCACATTCACAGGTGAAGTGGACGCCGTCGCCGGGGCGACACACGGCGTTGTTGTCGCAGCCGTGTCGTCCGGTGAAACACGGGTTCTGCTCCGGGAGGACGCCTGAGGACGGAATCAAACACACGGCTTATTTTTAACAAAGCTGAGGTTTTATTTAGTTTCTGTTTTTTGAGGTTTTTATGTTTTTTTTCTGATATTTCAGTTTTTTTTTTATTGTTTTTACAGGATTTTTTATTTTTAAAGATATTTTAATGTTTTTTATTTAAATTATTTTTCATATTTTATTGTTTTTCAGATATTTAACAGTTTTTTCTGCAGGTTTTTTCTTGTTTTTTACTGTTTTTTTTTAATTAATTTTTGAAATTATTTGAGAAAAATTCAGATATTTTACAGTTTTTATTTTAAAAATATTTTACTGTATTTTTCTGAAACTACTGTTTTTTTTTACAGGATGTTTTTTTAATTTAAAAGATATTTTTCTGATATTTAATTGTTTTGATTTTTTTCTTTAGTTTTCAGATTGTTTTAAAAACATTTCACAGATTTATTTTTTTACAGATTTTTTTCCATTTTTAACATTTTTTTCTGGATGTTTTACTGATTTTATTTGTTCAGATAATTTTAGGAATGGTTTTTTTTTTTACAATCAGATTTTTTACAGATTTCTTTTTCTGTGAAATTTTTTGAGTTTTACTTTATTTTTCTGATATTTTACAGTTTTTATTTTGAAGGTTTCTAAATTTCATTGTTTCTAAATTCTTTACTCGTTTCTGCAGCGTTTAACTCTTTAATTTCTTTTTATTTTCAGATATTTTTAAAGAGGTTTTGAACCCACAGCTGTTTTTTCCAGATGTTTTTGGATGTTTGGAGTTTTTTTTCAGATTTTCTTTCACAGATTTCTTGTTTTTTCCTCAGTTATTTTATTAAAATCTCTGGATTTCTGTCGTTTACACTCACGACTGAATCAAACTGGATCCTGAGGTTCTGGACGAACGTCAGCGTTGATTCATAAATCAATAAATAAATAAATACATTAATTAATTAATCAATAACTGAAGATGATCCAGTTCTGTGCTCTCGTCCCGTCAGAAGGAGAAACCACGCAGATGTCTCAGTTCTGTTTGCTTGTGTAACTCTGATAACCCCCCCCCCCCCTTTATGTTTTATATTTTTTATGACGGGCCCCTCCCCCGCCGCAGCGCCGAGGTCGGTGTCTCCGTGACCTTCACCCCCCCGACGCGCTCGGCCTCCGATCGCAGCTGAGGAAACAAAGCCGGGCTCAGATTACGCCTCGTCTTCCTCTCAAACAGGCTGAAACTCGTCTCTGTGCTGCGTCCGTCGCCCACAGACGACCAGGGGACAAACAGGGGACACGTCCTCTGAACCGGGGACACGTCCTCTACACCAGGGACACGTCCTCTAAACCAGGGACACGTCCTCTGAACCAGGGACACGTCCTCTGAACCAGGGACACGTCCTCTACACCAGGGACACGTCCTCTGAACCAGGGACACGTCCTCTACACCAGGGACACGTCCTCTGAACCAGGGACACGTCCTCTGAACCAGGGACACGTCCTCTAAACCAAGGACACGTCCTCTGAACCAGGGACACGTCCTCTACACCAGGGACACGTCCTCTACACCAGGGACACGTCCTCTAAACCAGGGACACGTCCTCTAAACCAGAGACACGTCCTCTAAACCAGGGACACGTCCTCTAAACCAGGGACACGTCCTCTAAACCAGGGACACGTCCTCTACACCAGGGACACGTCCTCTGAACCAGGGACACGTCCTCTAAACCAGGGACACGTCCTCTACACCAGGGACACGTCCTCTGAACCAGGGACACGTCCTCTAAACCAGGGACACGTCCTCTAAACCAGGGACACGTCCTCTGAACCAGGGACACGTCCTCTAAACCAGGGACACTTCCTCTGAACCAGGGACACGTCCTCTAAACCAGGGACACGTCCTCTACACCAGGGACACGTCCTCTACACCAGGGACACGTCCTCTACACCAGGGACACGTCCTCTAAACCAGGGACACGTCCTCTACACCAGGGACACGTCCTCTAAACCAGGGACACATCCTCTGAACCGGGGACACGTCCTCTAAACCAGGGACACTTCCTCTGAACCAGGGACACGTCCTCTACACCAGGGACACGTCCTCTAAACCAGGGACACGTCCTCTAAACCAGGGACACGTCCTCTGAACCAGGGACACGTCCTCTACACCAGGGACACGTCCTCTAAACCAGGGACACGTCCTCTAAACCAGGGACACGTCCTCTACACCAGGGACACGTCCTCTAAACCAGGGACACGTCCTCTGAACCAGGGACACGTCCTCTACACCAGGGACACGTCCTCTACACCAGGGACACGTCCTCTACACCAGGGACACGTCCTCTGAACCAGGGACACGTCCTCTGAACCAGGGACACGTCCTCTAAACCAGGGACACGTCCTCTACACCAGGGACACGTCCTCTACACCAGGGACACGTCCTCTGAACCAGGGACACGTCCTCTAAACCAAGGACACGTCCTCTAAACCAGAGACACGTCCTCTAAACCAGGGACACGTCCTCTAAACCAGGGACACGTCCTCTAAACCAGGGACACGTCCTCTAAACCAGGGACACGTCCTCTACACCAGGGACACGTCCTCTACACCAGGGACACGTCCTCTAAACCAGGGACACGTCCTCTACACCAGGGACACGTCCTCTAAACCAGGGACACGTCCTCTACACCAGGGACACGTCCTCTACACCAGGGACACGTCCTCTACACCAGGGACACGTCCTCTAAACCAGGGACACGTCCTCTAAACCAGGGACACGTCCTCTACACCAGGGACACGTCCTCTACACCAGGGACACGTCCTCTACACCAGGGACACGTCCTCTAAACCAGAGACACGTCCTCTGAACCAGGGACACGTCCTCTACACCAGGGACACGTCCTCTACACCAGGGACACGTCCTCTAAACCAGGGACACGTCCTCTACACCAGGGACACGTCCTCTACACCAGGGACACGTCCTCTACACCAGGGACACGTCCTCTAAACCAGAGACACGTCCTCTAAACCAGAGACACATCCTCTGAACCAGGGACACGTCCTCTAAACCAGGGACACGTCCTCTGAACCAGGGACACGTCCTCTGAACCAGGGACACGTCCTCTACACCAGGGACACGTCCTCTAAACCAGGGACACGTCCTCTAAACCAGGGACACGTCCTCTGAACCAGGGACACGTCCTCTACACCAGGGACACGTCCTCTACACCAGGGACACGTCCTCTACACCAGGGACACGTCCTCTGAACCAGGGACACGTCCTCTGAACCAGGGACACGTCCTCTAAACCAGGGACACATCTTCTACACCAGGGACACGTCCTCTAAACCAGGGACACGTCCTCTAAACCAGGGACACGTCCTCTGAACCAGGGACACGTCCTCTACACCAGGGACACGTCCTCTAAACCAGGGACACGTCCTCTAAACCAGGGACACGTCCTCTACACCAGGGACACGTCCTCTAAACCAGGGACACGTCCTCTAAACCAGGGACACGTCCTCTAAACCAGGGACACGTCCTCTGAACCAGGGACACGTCCTCTACACCAGGGACACGTCCTCTACACCAGGGACACGTCCTCTGAACCAGGGACACGTCCTCTACACCAGGGACACGTCCTCTGAACCAGGGACACGTCCTCTAAACCAGGGACACGTCCTCTACACCAGGGACACGTCCTCTACACCAGGGACACGTCCTCTAAACCAGGGACACGTCCTCTACACCAGGGACACGTCCTCTACACCAGGGACACGTCCTCTGAACCAGGGACACGTCCTCTGGACCGGGGACACGTCCTCTGAACCAGGGACACGTCCTCTACACCAGGGACACGTCCTCTAAACCAGGGACACGTCCTCTACACCAGGGACACGTCCTCTGAACCAGGGACACGTCCTCTACACCAGGGACACGTCCTCTAAACCAGGGACACGTCCTCTAAACCAGGGACACGTCCTCTACACCAGGGACACGTCCTCTGAACCAGGGACACGTCCTCTACACCAGGGACACGTCCTCTACACCAGGGACACGTCCTCTGAACCAGGGACACGTCCTCTACACCAGGGACACGTCCTCTGAACCAGGGACACGTCCTCTGAACCAGGGACACGTCCTCTACACCAGGGACACGTCCTCTACACCAGGGACACGTCCTCTGAACCACCAGAGCAGCTAAACTTCTTTTGAACAATAAAAACTATAATTTTCAATAAAATAACATTTTTAAAATATATATATTTTAAATCCGACTTTTTGCTTTTTTTGAGTTTTTACTGAATTTTTCACAGATTTTTTTTTAATTACTTGATTTTTAACATTTTTAGAAAATATATTTTAAAAATCTTTATCCAGAAATTTTAGTTTTTAAAGATGTTTTTAACCAACAGCTGTTTTTTCCAGAATTTTCCTGATTTTTATTTTTTAAAAATTTGACAGAAATTCTGATATTTTACAGAATCTCGATCCAGAATTTTTTTTTAATTTTTTTACAATTTTTTTTAACTTCAGATCATTTAAGAGATTTTTTAAAAATATAATTTTTTTAATTTTTAAAAAAAATTAATTTTACGGAATTTTTTCAGAATTTTTTATTTTTTTGATTTAATTTTTTAGTTTTAAAGTCGTTTTTTCTCTGATGTTTAACTGATTTTCCCTGATTTTCTCTCTCAGATGTTTATTTCTCCCGCGCTCACCGTGGACGGAGCCGATGGTGTTGCTCATGGCGTAGCGGATCAGGTTGTTGTCGGCGTCGAACATCACGAAGATCTGGTCGACGCTGAGCTGCTGCGTGGACGGCGCCGCACCCGAGGCCTCGTCGTGCGCGCAGCTCTGGAAGGTGACGGTCTGACGCCACTGGTAGCTCCGGGTCTGGACGTCGCCGTCGGCCGAGGTGACGGTGTAGTCGCGGTTGGAGGAGGAAGTGATCACTGCCGGAGAAACAGGAAACCGTCACATCCACTTCCTGTTTCTATCGTTTGAGTTTAACACGTTAAACACAGGGTTTCGTCGGTTCGGGACTTGAACTCACGGTTCCTGTCGTACTGGTAGATCTCCTTGTACGGGCTGATGTGGACGGAGGAGCCGGGGGGGATGGCGGGCAGGCGCCCCTCCAGCTCCGTGCTCACCACCAGGTGGTCGTGCTCGTCGATGCCTTTGAAGCGCTGCGTGATGCTCAGGCGCTCGCCGCCCGGCTGGAAGGTCACGTCCGCCTGACGGGTGAAGACGCCGCCTGCAGGAGGGCGAGAGGACGAGAGTGAGGGAGGGAGTGAGAGAGGGAGGGAGGGAGGGAGAGAGAGAGGGAGGGAGGGAGAGAGAGAGAGAGGGAGAGAGGGAGAGAGGACGAGAGGACGAGAGTGAGGGAGGACGAGAGAGAGGGAGAGGGAGAGGGAGAGAGTGAGGGAGGACGAGAGAGAGGGAGAGGGAGGGAGAGAGGACGAGAGTGAGGGAGGACGAGAGTGAGGGAGGACGAGAGTGAGGGAGGACGAGAGTGAGGGAGGACGAGAGTGAGTGAGGGAGAGGGAGAGAGGGAGAGAGTGAGGGAGAGAGAGAGAGAGGACGAGAGTGAGGGAGGGAGGGAGAGAGAGGAAGAGAGAGAGGGAGAGAGTTGAGGAGGAAGAGGAGGAGGAGAAGAAAAGCAAACACATAACTGTCTCTCCAGCTGTTCAGTGGTGATTTAACACCCTTTCAGAATAAGACTTCCTGTCCGATCCTCGTGTTCCCGTTGTTTGAACAGAGTTTTTAAAATCATCATATTTGACCTTTGACCTCTTTGTGGATGAAAGAGTCAAACGGAGCAAAAGGTTCTGTTTGGACCCTGGAGTCTTATTTTGAAAGGGTGTGAGGTCACGGTGAACAGCTGGTTAAAGCATAAACACGGAGACAAAGTGTTCCAGAGAGACGGAGCGTTATCGACTCTGCAGCTGTGACCGTGGGGCT
This sequence comes from Echiichthys vipera, assembly GCF_963691815.1. NCBI lineage: Eukaryota > Metazoa > Chordata > Actinopteri > Perciformes > Trachinidae > Echiichthys > Echiichthys vipera. Next base: position 1,046,630 of record NC_139827.1, on the reverse strand, counting down.
CGAACCGTGGTTCCTCTCTGCAGCTGTGACCTGCAGAGAGGAACCACGGCCTTGGCATCGAACCGTGAAACAAAGACAGAGATTTAACTCCACTAAAGCACAGAAGAAGAAGAAGAAGAGGAAGGAGGAGAAGAAGAAGAAGAAGACGAAGAAGAAGAAGAAGAAGAAGAAGAGGAAGAAGAAGAAGTAACTGGCTCTCCAGCTGTTCAGTGGTGAGGTAACACCCTTTCAAAATAAGACTTCCTGTCAGAGCCTCCCAGTGTGTCAACTACACGAACTGTCTCCGTGACGCTGCGAACATCGTCTCAATCACAACAAACGGCACGTTACACAAGCACCAGCACCGGCAGCACCAGCAGCACCGGCACCAGCGGCAGCACCGGCAGCACCAGCAGCAGCACCATCAGCGGCGTTGGCGGCGGCGTTCACTCACCGATGAGACTGAAGCCGTTGTGGAAGCCCGGCTGCTCCAGGGCGAAGGCCCAGCCGATGACTCCGCCCAGGGACGACAGCGGCTGCAGCGAGGGTCCCACGCTGCCGGGGACGTTGCTGATGGCCACGTACGCCCGCCCGTCGTTGGCCACCACGTACGAGTGCAGGTCGTTGTTATCGAGCGCCACGGGCGACGGCGAATTCCCCACGAACACGCGGCCGTTCACCTTCCCGTTCATTCTCTGCGGTTTCCCTGGAAAACAGAAGGTCAGAAGGTCAAAGGTCAAAGGTCACGTCGTCCTGACGGCAGGAAGTGGGAAAGACGGCGTGAGCGGTAAAGGCGTTTGAGGTAAAGGCGTTTGAGGTAAAGGTGTTTGAGGTAAAGGTGTCTGAGGTAAAGGTGTTTGAGGTAAAGGTATTTGCGGTAACAGTGTTTGAGGTAAAGGTGTTTGAGGTAAAGGTGTTTGAGGTAAAGGTATTTGCGGTAACAGTGTTTGAGGTAAAGGTGTTTGAGGTAAAGGCGTTTGCGGTAAAGGTGATTGAGGTAAAGGTGTTTGAGGTAAAGGTGTTTGAGGTAAAGGTGTGTGAGGTAAAGGTGTTTGAGGTAAAGGTGTTTGAGGTAAAGGTGTTTGAGGTAAAGGTGTTTGAGGTAAAGGTGTTTGAGGTAAAGGTGTTTGAGGTAAAGGTGTTTGAGGTATAGGTGTTTGAGGTAAAGGTGTTTGAGGTAAAGGTGTTTGAGGTAAAGGCGTTTGAGGTAAAGGTGTTTGAGGTAAAGGTGTTTGAGGTAAAGGTGTGTGAGGTAAAGGTGTTTGAGGTAAAGGTGTGTGAGGTAAAGGTGTTTGAGGTAAAGGCGTTTGAGGTAAAGGTGTGTGAGGTAAAGGTGTTTGAGGTAAAGGTGTGTGAGGTAAAGGTGTTTGAGGTAAAGGCGTTTGAGGTAAAGGCGTTTGAGGTAAAGGTGTTTGAGGTAAAGGTGTTTGAGGTAAAGGCGTTTGAGGTAAAGGCGTTTGAGGTAAAGGTGTTTGAGGTAAAGGTGTGTGAGGTAAAGGTGTTTGAGGTAAAGGTGTGTGAGGTAAAGGTGTTTGAGGTAAAGGTGTTTGAGGTAAAGGCGTTTGAGGTAAAGGTGTTTGCGGTAAAGGTGTTTGAGGTAAAGGTGTTTAAGGTAAAGGTGTTTGCGGTAAAGGTGTTTGAGGTAAAGGCGTTTGCGGTAAAGGCGTTTGAGGTAAAGGCGTTTGAGGTAAAGGCGTTTGCGGTAAAGGTGTTTGAGGTAAAGGTGTTTGAGGTAAAGGTATTTGAGGTAAAGGTGTTTGAGGTAAAGGTGTCTGAGGTAAAGGTGTCTGCGGTAAAGGTGTTTGAGGTAAAGGTGTTTGAGGTAAAGGTGTTTGAGGTAAAGGTGTGTGAGGTAAAGGTGTGTGAGGTAAAGGTGTGTGAGGTAAAGGTGTTTGAGGTAAAGGTGTTTGAGGTAAAGGTGTTTGAGGTAAAGGTGTGTGAGGTAAAGGTGTTTGAGGTAAAGGTGTTTGAGGTAAAGGTGTTTGAGGTAAAGGTGTTTGAGGTAATGGCGTTTGAGGTAAAGGTGTCTGAGGTAAAGGTGTTTGAGGTAAAGGTGTGTGAGGTAAAGGTGTGTGAGGTAAAGGTGTTTGAGGTAAAGGTGTTTGAGGTAAAGGTGTTTGAGGTAAAGGTGTCTGAGGTAAAGGCGTTTGAGGTAAAGGTGTTTGAGGTAAAGGTGTTTGAGGTAAAGGTGTTTGAGGTAAAGGTGTTTGAGGTAAAGGTGTTTGAGGTAAAGGTGTTTGAGGTAAAGGTGTTTGCGGTAAAGGTGTTTGAGGTAATGGCGTTTGAGGTAAAGGTGTGTGAGGTAAAGGTGTTTGAGGTAAAGGTGTTTGCGGTAAAGGTGTTTGAGGTAAAGGTGTTTGAGGTAAAGGTGTTTGAGGTAAAGGTGTTTGAGGTAAAGGTGTTTGAGGTAATGGCGTTTGAGGTAAAGGTGTCTGAGGTAAAGGTGTTTGAGGTAAAGGTGTGTGAGGTAAAGGTGTGTGAGGTAAAGGTGTTTGAGGTAAAGGTGTTTGAGGTAAAGGTGTTTGAGGTAAAGGTGTCTGAGGTAAAGGCGTTTGAGGTAAAGGTGTTTGAGGTAAAGGTGTTTGAGGTAAAGGTGTTTGAGGTAAAGGTGTGTGAGGTAAAGGCGTTTGAGGTAAAGGTGTTTGAGGTAAAGGTGTCTGAGGTAAAGGTGTTTGAGGTAAAGGTGTGTGAGGTAAAGGTGTTTGAGGTAAAGGTGTGTGAGGTAAAGGTGTTTGAGGTAAAGGTGTTTGAGGTAAAGGCGTTTGAGGTAAAGGCGTTTGAGGTAAAGGTGTTTAAGTAAAGGTGTTTGAGGTAAAGGTGTGTGAGGTAAAGGTGTTTGAGGTAAAGGTGTTTGAGGTAAAGGTGTGTGAGGTTAAGGTGTTTGAGGTAAAGGTGTTTGAGGTAAAGGTGTTTGAGGTAAAGGTGTCTGAGGTAAAGGTGTTTGAGGTAAAGGTGTTTGAGGTAAAGGTGTTTAGGTAAAGGTGTTTGAGGTAAAGGTGTTTGAGGTAAAGGTGTCTGAGGTAAAGGCGTTTGAGGTAAAGGTGTTTGAGGTAAAGGTGTCTGAGGTAAAGGTGTTTGAGGTAAAGGTGTTTGAGGTAAAGGTGTCTGAGGTAAAGGCGTTTGAGGTAAAGGTGTTTGAGGTAAAGGTGTTTGAGGTAAAGGTGTTTGAGGTAAAGGCGTTTGAGGTAAAGGTGTTTGAGGTAAAGGCGTTTGAGGTAAAGGTGTTTGAGGTAAAGGTTGCGGTCTCTGCAGCGTTAACAGACGACGCTTTTGTGCTTCTCACCTTCTGCGACACAGTCCTTCCCGTTACCGTAGAAACCGGGCCGACAGTGGCAGCAGTACCCGCCGCTGTAATCCCGGCAGTCGGCGAACGGCGAGCACTTGTGGCGGTTCTGGGCGCACGTCTCCGAGTTGTACGAGAAAACTGTGAAAACAAAACAAAAAAATAAATAAAAACAGAATGAGAAAGAAAAAGAAACGCGTGTTCAGAAACAACGCTTCACCGTTAACGTCGAAGTCCTCGTCCTCGTCGACCACCACGATCTGCGGCTGCCCGTGTCGGGAGTGGGGCGGCGCCGGTTGGACGGGTTCAGGGTCGGGGTATCGAGGCTCGGCGGTTTCAGGGGCGGGGTACCTCGGTCGCAGAGGCTCCGAGACCGGGTATGTGGTCTCGGTTGGGTCCGGGTGCCTCGGCTCAGACGGGTCCGGGTGCCTCGGCTCAGCTCTCTCGGGGTCGGTGTACGTCGGCGTCTCGGATTCGGGGTATTCTGGGTAATCCGGTTCTTCCGGTTCGCCGTACTCTGCCGTGGTGGTCTCCTCTGGGAGACCGGGTCGGTACTCGTTGGGAGTCTCAGTCGGGCGGTCCTCTTCCGGTTCTTCTGGTACCACCTGGGGTTCCTCAGGCTGCCTCGGCAACATGGTCACGGGAGGTTCGGCGGTGGCGTTGGCGGTGGCGTCCTCCTCAGTCTCAGGAGGGCCACTGACCATCCCCGGGGTGATGGCGACAAAGAACGGCGAGGAGCCGATCTCGTAAACCCAAACTCCGCTCTGCCCTGAGTTCGTCTTTCTGTTCGGAGAAAAGAAGAAGAAGAAGAAGAAGAAGAAGAAGAAGAAGAAGAAGAAGAAGAAGAAGAAGAAGAAGAAGAAGAAGAAAAGTCAAATCAAGTCGTGGTCGTAAACGTGTAAATTAACACAGACGGCGTCGGCGTCGTACTCGGTGAGGTCGCTGACGGACGCCCCGTCGTCGGCGGTGCAGCGGAAGTACGTCCCCTGTGACTCCTTCTGCCAGAACCAGCCCGGCACCACCCCCTCGTTGAAGCCGGCCTCCAGGATCCGGCTCTCGCCTCCTACGGACGTGGAGAGGAACTGCAGGCCGCCGCGGGGGTACAGGAGGATGGCGAAGGAGGAGGACGCCATGGAGGCCACGACCAGCTGGAACGTGTTTCTCTGGAAGCACAAAAGCAGGAAACTTTAACCCCCGACCTCAGACCACCGCACAGAACCAGAACCAGAACCAGAACCAGAACCAGAACCAGAACTTTGATCTTTTATCGTCACGTTGTTTTGGTTTCGATTCGTTCGTCTCCTTTGACCTTTGAACTGTTTACGAATAAAGTTCTTCAGTGGCAAAAGTAAAACGAAGGATCTTGAATTTCAGGATTCCTACGCACTACGGAAAAATCCGGTAAGGTCTGGAAAAGTCCAGAAAAGTCCGGAAAAGTTTGAAAAAGTACGTAAAAGTCTGGAAAAGTCCAGAAAAGTCCGGAAAAGTCTGGAAAAGTACGGAAAAGTCTGGAAAAGCACGGAAAAGTCTGGAAAAGTCCGTAAAAGTCTGGAAAAGTCTGGAAAAGTTCAGAAAAGTCTGGAAAAGTTCGGAAAAGTCTGGAAAAGTTCAGAAAAGTCTGAAAAAGTTCGGAAAAGTCTGGAAAAGTCCGTAAAAGTCTGGAAAAGTCTGGAAAAGTTCAGAAAAGTCTGGAAAAGTTCAGAAAAGTCTGGAAAAGTTCAGAAAAGTCTGAAAAAGTCTGGAAAAGTTCAGAAAAGTACAGAAAAGTCTGGAAAAGTACGGAAAAGTCCAGAAAAGTCTGGAAAAGTCTGGAAAAGTTCAGAAAAGTCCGGAAAAGTCCAGAAAAGTCTGGAAAATTACGTAAAAGTCTGGAAAAGTCTGTTTATTTTTATGTTATTTATGATTAGAAACGTGGATGAACCCTGTGAACCATAGAAACGCGTGCACTGACCTCAGCGTCCGGCCCGTCTCCTCGCGCGGACGTCCCGCCGGCGGCCATGTTCTCCCAGGTGACGACGAGGACGCCGGTGGGCTCCACCCCCTCGTCTCGGGGGAACGCCCTCCTGACGTGCTGGGCGGCTCGACTCAGGACGCCGGGGCTGCCGTCCCACCTGAAGTGGACCCTCCCCCGGCCCGCGCTGTCGTCCAGGTCGCCCAGCAGCGCGGCGATCATTTTGAAACTGGCGGGCATCTTCCCCAGGTACGAGTCCTCCGCCGGGGGCGCCACAGCGGACACGAACCCGTTGGTGTTGATCTGGAACGGAAGGGACTCAGGGTTAATGAAGGGATGCAAAACCAGCACAAAAAGATGCAAAATGACTTAAAATAGATGCAAAACCAGCACAAAAAGATGCAAAATGACTAAAAATAGATGCAAAACCACCACAAAAAGATGCAAAATAACTAAAAATAGATGCAAAACCACCACAAAAAGATGCAAAATGACTAAAAATAGATGCAAAACCAGCACAAAAAGATGCAAAATGACTGAAAGTGAACTCTTTGAATGCGTCTCTTGTTCCTGTAGACTGGGGGGGGGGGGGGGGGGGGGGGCATCAGACGCTCGTGTTCTTGTCTCACATTAAAAATCTCTTTCTCAGGTAACGTGTCGTTTTTGCCTCCAGGCGAGGAAACGTTTCTCTGGACGCCGTCCAAACACGCTTGATTACAGGCTGTCGACCCGTCCGTCTGTCGTCTGTGCAGTAACAGCAGCCGAGGCTCATGGGTAATGTAGTGTTCGGAGCCTTAAACATCTGAGTTGTACCGAGTCTAAACCGGAGGAAGCGTCTTCAGAAGCTCCACCTGCTCCGTCACAGGAGACGATGCTGTGATCCAGTAAAGGGCCCCCCCCCCCCCGTCACTGTGACGCCCCTGCTCTAGAGGAAGACGCTCCACCTTCATCACAGGAAGTCTTTTGTCTGAGCGACGACACGACGGGTTCAGGAAGCTTCCAGATGGTTTTCAGCAAATATCACAACACGTCAACAACGACCTGAAATCTGACGACCGTCTTTCTGCAAATATCAGCGTCAACAACGTCAAATATCACGACTTTTCAAACGTCTCAAAGAACTTTTTACATTAAAAATCACTTAAAAAGTAAAGTATCATCTTTTTTCAACCCTCACAATTTAAAATATTACGACTTTTTTCTTAAATTAATGTTAAAACCATAAAATTTTACAACTTTTTGAACATCGCAAATAAGTTTTTTTCCTGAAATATTTCGACGTTTTTCACCAAAAACACGTAAAAAAAACTAAAGTTTTCCGACTTTTTCCTGAACAAGTTTCGACTTCTTCCAAAAAATAATCCAGGACGTAAAAACAACGTTAAATATTACAACTTTTTATCAAAGTTTTACTGTTTTTCCTTTAAATATTCAGACTTTTCTTCTTTAATACTCCAACTTTTTAATCAATATTCTGCCAATTTTCACAAAACATTAAAACAAGTAAAGAAAAAAGGTCAAATACTCAAACTTTCTCTCAAGGTTTTACTGTTTTTCCTCTTTTTTCTGAAATAAAAAGCTAAAAAAACAACTTGAGAAAGTAAAAGAACTTTGAGTTTGTATTTTAGTTCAGTCACGTTCCACTAATGCTCCGTTTTTAGCTTTATTATTATTAATAATAATGAATAATTCACAGGAAACAGGAAGAACGAGCAACACTCAGAGAAACTTTGCTGCAGCTGAATTTTGTTTTTGCAGAATCGAATGAAGGACGAGAACAACTGGTTGTGCTAAAGTGTCCTCTAGGAGCATAAACGTGTGTTAAAGTGTCCTCTAGGAGCATAAACGTGTGTTAAAGTGTTCTCTAGGAGCATGAACGTGTGTTAAAGTGTCCTCTAGGAGCATAAACGTGTGTTAAAGTGTCCTCTAGGAGCATAAACGTGTGTTAAAGTGTCCTCTAGGAGCATAAACGTGTGTTAAAGTGTCCTCTAGGAGCATGAACGTGTGTTAAAGTGTCCTCTAGGAGCATAAACGTGTGTTAAAGTGTCCTCTAGGAGCATAAACGTGTGTTAAAGTGTCCTCTAGGAGCATAAACGTGTGCTAAAGTGTCCTCTAGGAGCATAAACGTGTGCTAAAGTGTCCTCTAGGAGCATAAACGTGTGTTAAAGTGTCCTCTAGCAGCATAAACGTGTGCTAAAGTGTCCTCTAGGAGCATAAACGTGTGCTAAAGTGTCCTCTAGGAGCATAAACGTGTGTTAAAGTGTCCTCTAGCAGCATAAACGTGTGCTAAAGTGTCCTCAAGGAGCATAAACGTGTGTTAAAGTGTCCTCTAGGAGCATAAACGTGTGTTAAAGTGTCCTCTAGGAGCATAAACGTGTGTTAAAGTGTCCTCTAGGAGCATAAACGTGTGTTAAAGTGTTCTCTAGGAGCATGAACGTGTGTTAAAGTGTCCTCTAGGAGCATAAACGTGTGTTAAAGTGTCCTCTAGGAGCATAAACGTGTGTTAAAGTGTCCTCTAGGAGCATAAACGTGTGTTAAAGTGTCCTCTAGGAGCATAAACGTGTGTTAAAGTGTCCTCTAGGAGCATGAACGTGTGTTAAAGTGTCCTCTAGGAGCATAAACGTGTGTTAAAGTGTCCTCTAGGAGCATAAACGTGTGTTAAAGTGTCCTCTAGGAGCATAAACGTGTGCTAAAGTGTCCTCTAGGAGCATAAACGTGTGCTAAAGTGTCCTCTAGGAGCATAAACGTGTGTTAAAGTGTCCTCTAGCAGCATAAACGTGTGCTAAAGTGTCCTCTAGGAGCATAAACGTGTGCTAAAGTGTCCTCTAGGAGCATAAACGTGTGTTAAAGTGTCCTCTAGCAGCATAAACGTGTGCTAAAGTGTCCTCAAGGAGCATAAACGTGTGTTAAAGTGTCCTCTAGGAGCATAAACGTGTGTTTAAGTGTCCTCTAGGAGCATAAACGTGTGCTAAAGTGTCCTCTAGGAGCATAAACGTGTGTTAAAGTGTTCTCTAGGAGCATAAACGTGTGTTAAAGTGTCCTCTAGGAGCATAAACGTGTGTTGAAGTGTCCTCTAGGAGCATAAACGTGTGTTAAAGTGTCCTCTAGGAGCATAAACGTGTGCTAAAGTGTCCTCTAGGAGCATAAACGTGTGCTAAAGTGTCCTCTAGGAGCAAAAAAACGTGTGTTAAAGTGTCCTCTAGGAGCATAAACGTGTGCTAAAGTGTCCTCTAGGAGCATAAACGTGTTAAAGTGTCCTCTAGGAGCATAAACGTGTGTTTAAGTGTCCTCTAGGAGCCTAAACGTGTGTTAAAGTGTCCTCTAGGAGCATAAACGTGTGTTAAAGTGTCCTCTAGGAGCATAAACGTGTGCTAAAGTGTCCTCTAGGAGCATAAACGTGTGTTAAAGTGTCCTCTAGGAGCATAAACATGTGTTAAAGTGTCCTCTAGGAGCATAAACGTGTGTTAAAGTGTCCTCTAGGAGCATAAACATGTGTTAAAGTGTCCTCTAGGAGCATAAACGTGTGCTAAAGTGTCCTCTAGGAGCATAAACGTGTGTTAAAGTGTTTTAGGCTTATTAATATTAATAATAACGGAATAATTCACAGGAAACAGGAAGAACAAGCAACACTCAGAGAAACTTTGCTGCAGCTGAATTTTGTTTTTGCAGAATCGAATGAAGGACGAGAACAACTGGAGCACAAAGACGCGTCTGTGCGGTGCGACGCTGCGTGTTTCACATACTTCCTGCACTAAATGAGCGGTTTGTGTAATAACAGCCGCACTGTCTCAGGATGCTCCCCCCGTGGAAAGGTGCCAGCACGCCGCTGACATCACACATGTCCGGGCCCTGAGCTCATCTCTCCCAGCGTGAGAACGGCGGAGGGAGGAAACACCCTGAGCGCTGCCACCTGGTTTCACAGGACACATGCCCCCCCCCGATGCCTTCCAGATGTGAGGAGGACGCTGCACTTCCTGTCGGGGATTTGGAAACCTCCGCGCTGCAGCAGCTGGAGCCGAGCCGGCACAGTTCAGTGTGGGAGCTGAGGGTGGAGGCGTTTAGAGAGCCCGAGGGCCGACTGGAGCTTCACACTGATCAGGAGGCGCTTTATTCTGAAAATCTCTCCTTTAAACTTTTCATTTTAACGCTTTAAGTGTTTATTTCCGTCTGAGGAAAAGTGCAATAATGAAACAACGAGGGATTCTGGGATTTAAATTTATCAGAGACGAGAGAGAGATACAGAAAGCAGCTGAAGGTGACCAACAACCAATCACAGCCACTATAGGTGACCAACAACCAATCACAGCAACTAAAGGTGACCAACAACCAATCACAGCCACTAAAGGTGACCAACAACCAATCACAGCCACTAAAGGTGACCAACAACCAATCACAGCAGCTAAAGGTGACCAACAACCAATCACAGCAGCTAAAGGTGACCAACAACCAATCACAGCAACTAAAGGTGACCAACAACCAATCACAGCCACTACAAGAGAAGCTGAAACGTGTGTTAAAGTGTCCTCTAGGAGCATAAACGTGTGTTAAAGTGTCCTCTAGGAGCCTGAACGTGTGTTAAAGTGTCCTCTAGGAGCATAAACGTGTGTTAAAGTGTCCTCTAGGAGCATAAACGTGTGCTAAAGTGTCCTCTAGGAGCATAAACGTGTGTTAAAGTGTCCTCTAGGAGCATAAACGTGTGTTAAAGTGTCCTCTAGGAGCATAAACGTGTGCTAAAGTGTCCTCTAGGAGCATAAACGTGTGTTAAAGTGTCCTCTAGGAGCATAAACGTGTGTTAAAGTGTCCTCTAGGAGCATAAACGTGTGCTAAAGTGTCCTCTAGGAGCATAAACGTGTGTTAAAGTGTCCTCTAGGAGCATAAACGTGTGTTAAAGTGTCCTCTAGGAGCATAAACGTGTGCTAAAGTGTCCTCTAGGAGCATAAACGTGTGCTAAAGTGTCCTCTAGGAGCATAAACGTGTGCTAAAGTGTCCTCTAGGAGCATAAACGTGTGTTAAAGTGTCCTCTAGGAGCATAAACGTGTGCTAAAGTGTCCTCTAGGAGCATAAACGTGTGTTAAAGTGTCCTCTAGGAGCATAAACGTGTGTTAAAGTGTCCTCTAGGAGCATAAACGTGTGTTAAAGTGTCCTCTAGGAGCCTAAACGTGTGCTAAAGTGTCCTCTAGGAGCACAAACGTGTGCTAAAGAGTCCTCTAGGAGCATAAACGTGTGTTAAAGTGTCCTCTAATACCAAAGATCAGTGTGTGGACGAGACTCTGAACCAATAAAGCAGCAGGGCGCCCGGCGTCCACACACTTCCTGTCCTGCACAGGAAACGCTTTAAGTGATTGACCCTCCAACAACAAACCCCCGTCCACACGTCTGCTCAGAGTTAGAGCAGCTCCGCCTGCAGCGTCCCAGGGACACGGAGACGACCCCGCGATGTCCCAGCAGCTTCCTGTGGAGACGTTCAGGTCTGTGTGGTCTCGCTGTTTTCACAGGAAGTCAAACAAAAGGTGCAGCGACTGAAACGCCGCGGCTTCAGCTGCTGCCGCCTCAAACCGCACTGAGGCAGAGACACGTTTATCAAAACAATACGACTTCTTTCTGTAATTATACGATTTTTTCTCAAGAATTACGAATTTCCCCGATGCAATTTTTCAAATTTGTGCAGCATAAATAACACATATCATTGTGCTAAAATGTCCTCTAGGAGCATAAACGTGTGTTAAAGTGTCCTCTAGGAGCATAAATGTGTGTTAAAGTGTCCTCTAGGAGCATAAACGTGTGTTAAAGTGTCCTCTAGGAGCATAAACGTGTGCTAAAGTGTCCTCTAGGAGCATAAACGTGTGCTAAAGTGTCCTCTAGGAGCATAAACGTGTGTTAAAGTGTCCTCTAGGAGCATAAACGTGTGTTAAAGTGTCCTCTAGGAACATAAACGTGTGCTAAAGTGTCCTCTAGGAGCATAAACGTGCGTTAAAGTGTCGTCTAGGAGCATAAACGTGCGTTAAAGTGTCCTCTAGGAGCATAAACGTGCGTTAAAGTGTCCTCTAGGAGCATAAACGTGCGTTAAAGTATCCTCTAGGAGCATAAACGTGTGTTAAAGTGTCCTCTAGGAGCATAAACGTGTGTTAAAGTGTCCTCTAGGAGCATAAACCTGTGTTAAAGTGTCCTCTAGGAGCATAAACCTGTGTTAAAGTGTCCTCTAGGAGCCTAAACGTGTGTTAAAGTGTCCTCTAGGAGCATAAACGTGTGTTAGTGTCCTCTAGGAGCATAAACGTGTGCTAAAGTGTCCTCTAGGAGCATAAACGTGTGTTAAAGTGTCCTCTAGGAGCATAAACGTGTGTTAAAGTGTCCTCTAGGAGCATAAACGTGTGCTAAAGTGTCCTCTAGGAGCATAAACGTGTGTTAAAGTGTCCTCTAGGAGCATAAACGTGTGTTAAAGTGTCCTCTAGGAGCATAAACGTGTGCTAAAGTGTCCTCTAGGAGCATAAACGTGTGTTAAAGTGTCCTCTAGGAGCATAAACCTGTGTTAAAGTGTCCTCTAGGAGCATAAACCTGTGTTAAAGTGTCCTCTAGGAGCCTAAACGTGTGTTAAAGTGTCCTCTAGGAGCATAAACGTGTGTTAGTGTCCTCTAGGAGCATAAACGTGTGCTAAAGTGTCCTCTAGGAGCATAAACGTGTGTTAAAGTGTCCTCTAGGAGCATAAACGTGTGTTAAAGTGTCCTCTAGGAGCATAAACATGTGCTAAAGTGTCCTCTAGGAGCATAAACGTGTGCTAAAGTGTCCTCTAGGAGCATAAACGTGTGTTAAAGTGTCCTCTAGGAGCATAAACATGTGTTAAAGTGTCCTCTAGGAGCATAAACGTGTGTTAAAGTGTCCTCTAGGAGCATAAACGTGTGTTAAAGTGTCCTCTAGGAGCATAAACGTGTGCTAAAGTGTCCTCTAGGAGCATAAACGTGTGTTAAAGTGTCCTCTAGGAGCATAAACGTGTGTTAAAGTGTCCTCTAGGAGCATAAACGTGTGTTAAAGTGTCCTCTAGGAGCATAAACGTGTGTTAAAGTGTCCTCTAGGAGCATAAACGTGTGCTAAAGTGTCCTCTAGGAGCATAAACGTGTGTTAAAGTGTCCTCTAGGAGCATAAACGTGTGTTAAAGTGTCCTCTAGGAGCATAAACATGTGTTAAAGTGTCCTCTAGGAGCATAAACGTGTGCTAAAGTGTCCTCTAGGAGCATAAACGTGTGTTAAAGTGTCCTCTAGGAGCATAAACGTGTGTTAAAGTGTCCTCTAGGAGCATAAACCAGCAGAAGTTCTGCAGGTTTGAAAGTTGTTTCACACCGAGAGTGTAGACGCTCTGATGTGGATTAGCCGTCACATGACGTGAGGAATGTGTGTGAGTGTGTGAGTGAGTGTGTGTGTGTGTGTGTGTGTGTGTGTGTGTGTGTGTGTGTGTGTGTTGTTGTTTGTTCAGAGGTGCTTTCTTTGTGAACAGAGGCTGGAATGTGACTCAATTAAAAGCCAACGCAGATAAGCCTTTCATCAGGCCCACACACACACACACACACACACACACACGCACACGCGCACACACGCACACGCGCACACACACACACACACACACACACACACACACACACACACACACACACACACACACACACACACACACACACACACACACACACACACACACACACACACACACACACACACACACACACACACACACACACACACACTGAGGACGTCAGACACACTTTCACATGACGTCATTTTAACTTTAACACAAATTTACTTTGTAAACAAATATAAAAAAATAACTTTAGGATCAAAAAACACAAGAAAAGTCAAAATAATGAGAAACGGTTTCAACATAAAGACTTAATAACACAAATAAATGAGTTATTATCTGTAAATAAAGACTTTTTATCATAAAGAAGTGACTTTATGTCTCTAAATAATACAAATATTCTCTTTAAAGTTACAGTTAAGGATATTTTCAGGTTCATAATGTAAATATTCAGACTTTATGTCTCTAAATAAAGAGTTTATATGTTAAAATAAAGACTTTGTATCATAAAAAATGAGTTAATGTCTCTTAATAACACAAATACTCTCTGTAAAGTTACATTTAAGGAGATTTTCAGGTTTATTCTGTAAATATTCTGTTCTACATTTATACTAAATATAATAAATACTGTCAGGAAACAGAGAAAAATCATATTTTCATAATATTATTATTATTATTGTAGTTATGAATGAACTGAGAATAAATCTGTATTAATAAGACTTTAGTTTTATTTCTGAATTCAACTTTAAAACTTTTTGAAAGTTCATTTTTAAACTTTTTAACTGAATAAAAGAGTTTAACTGTGTTTTCCTGCAGATCCAGACTCTGTTCAGTGTAACTTTGTGTTTCTGGAGCTTTTATTAAACTTTGATGAATGAACTTTGAGTTTAAATGAGAATAAACACGCGTTCACGCGCAGTGGACTCACGTGCACGGAGCTGAGCGTGTCCCCGAACAGGAACACGGAGCCGTTCAGCGGCAGCGCCGCGGAGGAGTCGGACCCGGGCACCAGGCGCTCGTCTCCGGCTTCCTCTCCGAACTCGAACAGCTCCTCCAGCTCCAGAGCCCGGGTCCAGGCGCTCAGGCTCAGCAGGACCCGGCACAACCACAGCGACAGGAACCGGCTCCGGGACCGGGGCCGGGGACTCATCTTCTCCCGGTAAAAAAGCTCCAAAGGACGCGGTGAGAACCAGCGGTGATCCCCGGTGAAGACAGCCGCGGAGGAGGTGAGGGCGGCGGGGAGACGGGAGCGGAGCAGCGGCGGACTGATGCGGAGCGGCGGGAGGGAGGGATGAAGGAGCCGGGGGAACAGCGGGGGGGAACTGCCCCGGGGGGAGGAGGAGGGGCGCTTAAGTAACCACCACACTTCCGGTCAACGGTTTTACAAAATAAAGGTTTCAACTACCGGAGTCCGAACGATATTTCTTTGTGATTCTTCAGTATTTTATTCTGAAAGAGACATTTTATTTTGAAAAAAACCTTTATTATTTAATCCTGAAAGGGGCATTTAGCATTTTATTTTGATGGGGACATTAGTATTTTATTTTGAAAGGGATATTTAGGATTTAATTCTGAAAGGGGCATTAGCACTTTATCATGAGTGATATTTTATTTTGAAAGGAACCTTTGTTTTATTCTGAAAGAGACACTAGTATTTTATCATGAAAGTGACATTTTATTTTGAAAGGAAGATTTAGCATTTTATTCTGAAAGGGACATTAAGCATAGTGTTTTATTCTGAAAGAGACATTAAGCATAGCATTTTATTCTGAAAGGGACATTAAGCGTAGTATTTTATTCTGAAAGGGACATTAAGCATTTTATTCTGAAAGGGACATTAAGCATAGCATTTTATTCTGAAAGGGACATTAAGTGTAGTATTTTATTCTGAAAGGGACATTAAGCATAGTATTTTATTCTGAAAGAGACATTAAGCATAGCATTTTATTCTGAAAGGGAGATTAAGCATAGCATTTTATTCTGAAAGGGAGATTGAGCATAGTGTTTTATTTTGAAAGGGACATTAAGCATAGCGTTTTATTTTGAAAGGGACATTAAGCATAGTATTTTATTCTGAAAGGGACATTAAGCATAGTATTTTATTCTGAAAGGGACATTAAGCATAGTATTTTATTCTGAAAGGGACATTAAGCATAGTATTTTATTATGAAAGGGACATTAAGCATAGTATTTTATTCTGAAAGGGACATTAAGCATAGTATTTTATTCTGAAAGGGACATTAAGCATAGTATTTTATTCTGAAAGGGACATTAAGCATAGTATTTTATTCTGAAAGGGACATTAAGCATAGTATTTTATTCTGAAAGGGACATTAAGCATAGCATTTTATTCTGAAAGGGAGATTAAGCGCACGACTCTTTATCCAGAATCAGTGATGCTGCTGTGACGGTGTGTGTGTGTGTGTGTGTGTGTGTGTGTGTGTGTGTGTGTGTGTGTGTGTGTGTGTGTGTCCTCTCTGCAGCATCCTCCTCCAGCTCAGCCAATCACGTGCTGAGGAGCGTGATCACGTGACCAGCAGCCACCAATCGCTGTCGACCAGGCACCGGCAAAAAGAGGGCGGTGCCCCTCCTCCTCCTCCTCCAGCTCCTCCAGCTCCTCTGGCACGCTTCTCCATCCCTCACCCAGAGATCAGACACCTTTCCTGGGGAGCAGCGGGGGGACGAACAGGGAGGCGATGGAGGGGATCAACGGCTCCCAGCTCCCTCCCCCGCCCACCATGGCGCCGGCCGTCCCCCCCTACGTGAAGCTGGGTCTGACCGTCGCCTACACCGTCTTCTACTCGCTGCTGTTCGCCTTCGTGTACGCCCAGCTGTGGCTGGTGCTGCGGTACCGCCACAAGCGCTTCAGTTACCAGACGGCGTTCCTGTCCCTGTGCCTGCTGTGGGCCGCCCTGCGCGCCCTGCTCTTCTCCTTCTACTTCCGGGACTGCGTGACGGCCAACGCGCTGGGCCCGTTCCCCTTCTGGCTGCTCTACTGTTTCCCCGTGTGCCTGCAGTTCTTCACGCTCAGCCTCATGAACCTCTACTGCGCCCAGGTGAGGCTCAACCCGCGGCCTGAGGGCGCTGCGGGGACGTAGGAGTGGTCCCCGGGGTGTGGGGCGGCGCTGTGACATCACTGATGGGTGTGGTTACAGATCACACCTGCGACCGACCGACCACGCCCATGAGTGATGCAGCCGACCAATCAGAAGAGAGGACGTTAGGACGCGCAGACGTAAAAACAGGCGACGGACGCCAACATTTAACTCTACGCTAATCTGTTCTCAACGACCGTTAAGTTTAGTCTAAAGGAGTCGTCTAAACTTAACCGTCTCCTTTAGTGACTAAACTTAACCGTCTCCTTTAGAGACTAAACTTAACCGTCTCCTTTAGTGTCTAAACTTAACCGTCACCTTTAGAGACTAAACTTAACCGTCTCCTTTAGAGACTAAACTTAACCGTCACCTTTAGAGACTAAACTTAACCGTCTCCTTTAGTGACTAAACTTAACCGTCTCCTTTAGTGTCTAAACTTAACCGTCTCCTTTAGAGACTAAACTTAACCGTCTCCTTTAGTGTCTAAACTTAACCGTCTCCTTTAGAGACTAAACTTAACCGTCTCCTTTAGAGACTAAACTTAACCGTCTCCTTTAGAGACTAAACTTAACCGTCTCCTTTAGTGTCTAAACTTAACCGTCACCTTTAGAGACTAAACTTAACCGTCTCCTTTAGAGACTAAACTTAACCGTCTCCTTTAGAAACTAAACTTAACCGTCTCCTTTAGAGACTAAACTTAACCGTCGCCTTTAGAGACTAAACTTAACCGTCTCCTTTAGAGACTAAACTTAACCGTCTCCTTTAGAAACTAAACTTAACCGTCGCCTTTAGAGACTAAACTTAACCGTCGCCTTTAGAGACTAAACTTAACCGTCTCCTTTAGTGACTAAACTTAACCGTCGCCTTTAGAGACTAAACTTAACCGTCTCCTTTAGAGACTAAACTTAACCGTCACCTTTAGAGACTAAACTTAACCGTCTCCTTTAGAGACTAAACTTAACCGTCTCCTTTAGAGACTAAACTTAACCGTCTCCTTTAGAAACTAAACTTAACCGTCTCCTTTAGAGACTAAACTTAACCGTCTCCTTTAGAAACTAAACTTAACCGTCGCCTTTAGAGACTAAACTTAACCGTCTCCTTTAGAGACTAAACTTAACCGTCTCCTTTAGAAACTAAACTTAACCGTCGCCTTTAGAGACTAAACTTAACCGTCGCCTTTAGAGACTAAACTTAACCGTCTCCTTTAGTGACTAAACTTAACCGTCGCCTTTAGTGACTAAACTTAACCGTCTCCTTTAGAAACTAAACTTAACCGTCTCCTTTAGTGACTAAACTTAACCGTCTCCTTTAGTGATTAAACTTAACCGTCTCCTTTAGAGACTAAACTTAACCGTCTCCTTTAGTGACTAAACTTAACCGTCTCCTTTAGTGATTAAACTTAACCGTCTCCTTTAGAGACTAAACTTAACCGTCTCCTTTAGTGATTAAACTTAACCGTCTCCTTTAGAGACTAAACTTAACCGTCTCCTTTAGTGATTAAACTTAACCGTCTCCTTTAGAGACTAAACTTAACCGTCTCCTTTAGAGACTAAACTTAACCGTCTCCTTTAGAAACTAAACTTAACCGTCTCCTTTAGTGACTAAACTTAACCGTCTCCTTTAGTGACTAAACTTAACCGTCTCCTTTAGAGACTAAACTTAACCGTCTCCTTTAGTGACTAAACTTAACCGTCTCCTTTAGTGATTAAACTTAACCGTCTCCTTTAGAGACTAAACTTAACCGTCTCCTTTAGAGACTAAACTTAACCGTCTCCTTTAGAGACTAAACTTAACCGTCACCTTTAGAGACTAAACTTAACCGTCTCCTTTAGTCGTCTAAACTTAACCGTCTCCTTTAGAGACTAAACTTAACCGTCTCCTTTAGTCGTCTAAACTTAACCGTCTCCTTTAATGACTAAACTTAACCGTCTCCTTTAGTGACTAAACTTAACCGTCTCCTTTAGAGACTAAACTTAACCGTCTCCTTTAATGACTAAACTTAACCGTCTCCTTTAGTGACTAAACTTAACCGTCTCCTTTAGAGACTAAACTTAACCGTCTCCTTTAGTCGTCTAAACTTAACCGTCTCCTTTAATGACTAAACTTAACCGTCTCCTTTAGAGACTAAACTTAACCGTCTCCTTTAGAGACTAAACTTAACCGTCTCCTTTAGAGACTAAACTTAACCGTCTCCTTTAGAGACTAAACTTAACCGTCTCCTTTAGTGACTAAACTTAACCGTCTCCTTTAGAGACTAAACTTAACCGTCTCCTTTAATGACTAAACTTAACCGTCTCCTTTAGTGTCTAAACTTAACGGTCTCCTTTAGAGACTAAACTTAACCGTCTCCTTTAATGACTAAACTTAACCGTCTCCTTTAGTGACTAAACTTAACCGTCTCCTTTAGAGACTAAACTTAACCGTCTCCTTTAGAGACTAAACTTAACCGTCTCCTTTAGAGACTAAACTTAACCGTCTCCTTTAGTGTCTAAACTTAACCGTCTCCTTTAATGACTAAACTTAACCGTCTCCTTTAATGACTAAACTTAACCGTCTCCTTTAGTGACTAAACTTAACCGTCTCCTTTAGAGACTAAACTTAACCGTCTCCTTTAGAGACTAAACTTAACCGTCTCCTTTAGTGACTAAACTTAACCGTCTCCTTTAATGACTAAACTTAACCGTCTCCTTTAATGACTAAACTTAACCGTCTCCTTTAGTGTCTAAACTTAACCGTCTCCTTTAGTGTCTAAACTTAACCGTCTCCTTTAGAGACTAAACTTAACCGTCTCCTTTAGAGACTAAACTTAACCGTCTCCTTTAGTGTCTAAACTTAACCGTCTCCTTTAATGACTAAACTTAACCGTCTCCTTTAATGACTAAACTTAACCGTCTCCTTTAGTGACTAAACTTAACCGTCTCCTTTAGAGACTAAACTTAACCGTCTCCTTTAGAGACTAAACTTAACCGTCTCCTTTAGTGACTAAACTTAACCGTCTCCTTTAATGACTAAACTTAACCGTCTCCTTTAATGACTAAACTTAACCGTCTCCTTTAGTGTCTAAACTTAACCGTCTCCTTTAGTGTCTAAACTTAACCGTCTCCTTTAGAGACTAAACTTAACCGTCTCCTTTAGAGACTAAACTTAACCGTCTCCTTTAGTGACTAAACTTAACCGTCTCCTTTAGTGACTAAACTTAACGGTCTCCTTTTGTTGTCTAAACTTAACGGTCACCTTTTGTTGTCAGTGTGTAATCAGTGTTTTGTTTCTCACAGGTTTACTTCAAAGCCAAGTCCAAGTACTCACCTGCTCTGCTCAAGTACAGGTAACAACATGGACGTCTATGGGGATTGGTTCACTAACATGGAGGTCTATGGGGATTGGTTCACTAACATGGAGGTCTATGGGGATTGGTTCAGTTTAACATGGAGGTCTATGGGGATTGGTTCATTAACATGGAGGTCTATGGGGATTGGTTCTAACATGGAGGTCTATGGGGATTGGTTCATTAACATGGAGGTCTATGGGGACTGGTTCTTTAACATGGAGGTCTATGGGGATTGGTTCTAACATGGAGGTCTATGGGGTCTGGTTCTAACATGGAGGTCTATGGGGATTGGTTCATTAACATGGAGGTCTATGGGGATTGGTTCTAACATGGAGGTCTATGGGGATTGGTTCTAACATGGAGGTCTATGGGGATTGGTTCTAACATGGAGGTCTATGGGGATTGGTTCTAACATGGAGGTCTATGGGGTCTGGTTCTAACATGGAGGTCTATGGGGATTGGTTCTAACATGGAGGTCTATGGGGATTGGTTCTAACATGGAGGTCTATGGGGATTGGTTCTAACATGGAGGTCTATGGGGTCTGGTTCTAACATGGAGGTCTATGGGGACTGGTTCATTAACATGGAGGTCTATGGGGATTGGTTCTAACATGGAGGTCTATGGGGATTGGTTCTAACATGGAGGTCTATGGGGACTGGTTCTAACATGGAGGTCTATGGGTCCTCCTCCAGACTCCCTCTGTACCTGGTCTTCCTGCTCGTCAGTCTTCTCTTCCTGGTGGTTAATCTCGTCTGCGCCCTGCTGGTCAAAATGGCGGCGGCCGACGTGAAGGCGGTGGTCCTGGTGAGGGTCACCGTCAACGACAGCCTGTTCGTGCTCTGCGCCGTGTCGCTGTCCGTCTGCCTCTACAGGGTCGCCAAGATGTCACTGGCCAACATCTACCTGGAGTCAAAGGTCAGGTCAGACCACTAAAGGAGACCGTTAAGTGTAGACGACTGAAGGAGACCGTTAAGTTCAGACACTAAAGGAGACGGTTAAGTTTAGTCACTAAAGGAGACGGTTAAGTTCAGACTCTAAAGGAGACGGTTAAGTTTAGACTCTAAAGGAGACGGTTAAGTTTAGACTCTAAAGGAGACGGTTAAGTTTAGACACTAAAGGAGACGGTTAAGTTTAGACTCTAAAGGAGACGGTTAAGTTTAGACTCTAAAGGAGACGGTTAAGTTTAGACACTAAAGGAGACGGTTAAGTTTAGACTCTAAAGGAGACCGTTAAGTTTAGACGACTAAAGGAGACCGTTAAGTTTAGACGACTAAAGGAGACCGTTAAGTTCAGAAGACTAAAGGAGACCGTTAAGTGTAGACGACTAAAGGGGGCCGTTAAGTTTAGACCACTAAAGGAGACGTTAAGTTCAGACGACTAAAGGAGACGGTTAAGTTCAGACGACTAGAGGAGACCGTTAAGTTCAGACTCTAAAGGAGACCGTTAAGTTCAGACAACTAAAGGAGACCGTTAAGTTCAGACGACTAGAGGAGACCGTTAAGTTTAGACCACTAAAGGAGACGGTTAAGGTTAGACGACTAAAGGAGACCGTTAAGTTCAGACGACTAGAGGAGACTGTTAAGTTTAGACCACTAAAGGAGACGGTTAAGGTTAGACGACTAAAGGAGACGGTTAAGTTTAGTCACTAAAGGAGACGGTTAAGTTTAGTCACTAAAGGAGACGGTTAAGTTTAGTCACTAAAGGAGACGGTTAAGTTTAATCACTAAAGGAGACGGTTAAGTTTAGACACTAAAGGAGACGGTTAAGTTTAGACACTAAAGGAGACGGTTAAGTTTAGACGACTAAAGGAGACGGTTAAGTTTAGTCTCTAAAGGAGACGGTTAAGTTTAGACACTAAAGGAGACGGTTAAGTTTAGTCACTAAAGGAGACGGTTAAGTTTAGTCACTAAAGGAGACGGTTAAGTTTAGTCACTAAAGGAGACGGTTAAGTTTAATCACTAAAGGAGACGGTTAAGTTTAGACACTAAAGGAGACGGTTAAGTTTAGTCACTAAAGGAGACGGTTAAGTTTAGTCTCTAAAGGAGACGGTTAAGTTTAGACACTAAAGGAGACCGTTAAGTTTAGACGACTAAAGGAGACCGTTAAGTTTAGACGACTAAAGGAGACGGTTAAGTTTAGTCACTAAAGGAGACCGTTAAGTTTAGACGACTAAAGGAGACGGTTAAGTTTAGTCACTAAAGGAGACGGTTAAGTTTAGTCACTAAAGGAGACCGTTAAGTTTAGACGACTAAAGGTGACGGTTAAGTTTAGTCACTAAAGGAGACAGTTAAGTTTAGACGACTAAAGGAGACCGTTAAGTTTAGACGACTAAAGGAGACCGTTAAGTTCAGAAGACTAAAGGAGACCGTTAAGTGTAGACGACTAAAGGGGGCCGTTAAGTTTAGACCACTAAAGGAGACGTTAAGTTCAGACGACTAAAGGAGACGGTTAAGTTCAGACGACTAGAGGAGACCGTTAAGTTCAGACTCTAAAGGAGACCGTTAAGTTCAGACAACTAAAGGAGACCGTTAAGTTCAGATGACTAGAGGAGACCGTTAAGTTTAGACCACTAAAGGAGACGGTTAAGGTTAGACGACTAAAGGAGACCGTTAAGTTCAGACGACTAGAGGAGACTGTTAAGTTTAGACCACTAAAGGAGACGGTTAAGGTTAGACGACTAAAGGAGACGGTTAAGTTTAGTCACTAAAGGAGACGGTTAAGTTTAGTCACTAAAGGAGACGGTTAAGTTTAGTCACTAAAGGAGACGGTTAAGTTTAATCACTAAAGGAGACGGTTAAGTTTAGACACTAAAGGAGACGGTTAAGTTTAGTCTCTAAAGGAGACGGTTAAGTTTAATCACTAAAGGAGACGGTTAAGTTTAGACACTAAAGGAGACGGTTAAGTTTAGACGACTAAAGGAGACGGTTAAGTTTAGTCTCTAAAGGAGACGGTTAAGTTTAATCACTAAAGGAGACGGTTAAGTTTAGACACTAAAGGAGACGGTTAAGTTTAGTCACTAAAGGAGACGGTTAAGTTTAGTCTCTAAAGGAGACGGTTAAGTTTAGACACTAAAGGAGACCGTTAAGTTTAGACGACTAAAGGAGACCGTTAAGTTTAGACGACTAAAGGAGACGGTTAAGTTTAGTCACTAAAGGAGACCGTTAAGTTTAGACGACTAAAGGAGACGGTTAAGTTTAGTCACTAAAGGAGACGGTTAAGTTTAGTCACTAAAGGAGACCGTTAAGTTTAGACGACTAAAGGTGACGGTTAAGTTTAGTCACTAAAGGAGACGGTTAAGTTTAGTCTCTAAAGGAGACGGTTAAGTTTAGACGACTAAAGGAGACCGTTAAGTTTAGTCGACTAAAGGAGACCGTTAAGTTTGGGATCAGATTTGTTGAAGTGAGCTTATATGACGTTGAAATGCTTTTCAAAATAAGAGTCTTTGCTGATGTTTCCTTCCTTCACGGGTTCTGGCGTTGTGTGCAGGGCACGTCGGTGTGTCAGGTGACCCTGATCGGCGTTACCGTGGTGATGCTGTACGCGTCGCGGGCCTGTTACAACCTGGTGGTGCTCGCCCTCGCCGACGTCGAGAACATCGACTCCTTTGACTACGACTGGTACAACGTCTCCGACCAGGTGACCTCCCCGACCTCGCCGACCTGAGACGGCGTCCGGGCTCCACCGGAGCCTGGCGTCTGTCTGACCTTTGACCTCTGACCCCCGTGTGTGTGTGTCTGCAGGCCGACCTGCGCTCGTCGCTGGGGGACGGCGGTTACGTCGTGTTCGGCGTGATCCTGTTCGTCTGGGAGCTGCTGCCCACGTCGCTGGTCGTCTTCTTCTTCAGGGTCCGACGGCCGCCGCAGGAAAGGGTCAGGGGCCGCCGTCAATCACCCGCCTACACGACACCAGATTAACCATCAGTACCGCAGTGCTTCAAGAGAAAAGTCGCAGATTTTTGCGATTAAAGTAACAAAAAAAGTCGCAGATTTACGAGATTTGCTACTTTTTAATTTTTTAAATCTGCAAGTTTTTGTCTTGTCCCGTAAATCTTATTTTGAAAGGGTGTTCGGTCACTGAACAGACTAAAGTGTAAGGGTACATCTTATTTTGAAAGAATCTAAGTGTAAATCTTATTTTGAAAGGGTCTAAGTCTAAATCTTATTTTGAAAGGGTCTAAGTGTACATCTTATTTTGAAAGGGTCTAAGTGTAAATCTTATTTTGAAAGGGTGTAAGTGTAAGTCTTATTTTGAAAGGGTGTACGTGTACATCTTATTTTGAAAGGGTGTAAGTGTACATCTTATTTTGAAAGGGTCTAAGTGTAAATCTTATTTTGAAAGGGTGTAAGTGTAAGTCTTATTTTGAAAGGGTGTACGTGTACATCTTATTTTGAAAGGGTGTAAGTGTACATCTTATTTTGAAAGGGTGTAAGTGTAAATCTTATTTTGGAGGGTTGTAAGTGTAAGTCTTATTTTGAAAGGGTCTAAGTGTACGTCTTATTTTGAAAGGGTGTGAGCGCTGGGATCCCGAACCACGTTCTTTCCTCCAGAGAATATTTCTTCGATAACCCGCGACGCTACGACAGCGACGACGACCTGGCGTGGAGCGTCCCTACCCACAATGCACCAGCGAGGTACGACGCACCGCCACTGACGTCACCGCGGCCGTGAATCCTGCTGAGTCAGCGTTTTTCTGCGTGTTTTCATAATTTTATGAATTATCATTAAAACAAATGAATAAGAAGAAGAATAATCACGTGTTTTCCCTGTGACAGTCTTTCCTCAGACTGGAGTCGTCACAGCAGCTTCACTGTGAACGCCAACGGGGACGAACAGCGCCTCACCAACGCCGCCGCCAACGCCACGGGGGGAGAGCTCCACCATTACCCATAATCCCTCTGTCCAGCACCACGAGTTCAGTTTGGATCCAAATAATCCTCCAACGTTTGTCCGTCATCATAAAACTCGGGCCCTCACTTCTCCTCGCCCCTCCCCCCAGCGTCACATACATGCCCTTCTATGGTCAGAGGAAATGAGGCGGAGTCAAAGACAAGATGGCGGCTCCCGTGGGCGAGGACGACTGGATCAAGATGAGAG
Organism: Echiichthys vipera; assembly: GCF_963691815.1. NCBI lineage: Eukaryota > Metazoa > Chordata > Actinopteri > Perciformes > Trachinidae > Echiichthys > Echiichthys vipera. Next base: position 1,022,336 of record NC_139827.1, on the reverse strand, counting down.
AACGGACCTTTGACGGAGACGCTGCCACAAAGCTGTTTATTAAATAAGTGTTAAAATAGATTATTATTAATTATTATTATTATATTATATTTATTATTTATTTATTATTTAACGATTATCGTGCGGCACGATCACGTTTCTGAGGAGCTCCGGCTCAAAAACTCGTGAAAACTGGGACACGGCGCCTCCAAACGCACGCCACGGTTGGGCTCAAGTTCCTTTGATGTTTGTGAACGTTTGTTTTGCTGCTTTCATCTTTACGAACTTTTCATGTCGTTTGGTTTTAACGTGACGAAGAATCTGCGATTTCCTGTAAATATCAAAATCAGCTGCACACGTCTGCGTTTGTTCGACGTTAACCTCAAAAAATCTGCGAATTATGTTTTAGATTCAGTTTTTTTCAAGTTCAGTGGGAATTTGTTTTTTTAAAGAAATTAAAAAAGTCGGAAGATTGGGACGAGAAAAGTCGTAATTTGAGAAAAAGTCGTATAACCAAAAAAAGTCGTACTTTTTGAGAAAAAGTCGGAAGACTGTGACAAGAAATTCTTTTTTCCTTGAGAAAGTCATATTGTCACCGAAAGAAGTCGTATTATTTAAAGAAAAAGTCGGAAAATTGCGACAAGAAAAGTCGTAATTTGAGAAAAAGTCGTATTACAAAAAAGTTGAAAAAGTCGGAAAATTGTGACGAGAAAAGTTGTAATTTTTGTAAATAAGTCGTATGATTTCGAGAAAAAGTCGGAAGAATGAGACAAGTCGTACTTTTTGAGAAAGTCGTATTTTTACCAAAAAAATGGAATTATTTCGAGAAATGTACGATAATTGACAAGTGACAAAGATCGTAATTCTTGAAAGAAAGTCGTAATATTTTGAGAAAGGTTTCATTTGTTTTGTTGTTTTTACGTCAAACGTATCTTTAGTCGTCTTTAAGCTTTTTGTTGATTCTTCTGGAACGATCGTAAAAACTTTATATTTTTAAAAAACGCTGGTTTTGTAAATTATTTGTACAGAATTTCACCGACGTCGTGTTTTTGTGTTTCGTTTTTGTGTCGACACAAAAAGTTTCACTTCAATAAAACTCGGAAACTCAAAAACGTTTGATTTCTCATTGACTTCTATACAAACACACTTCATCATGCAGCTTTAGGTGGACATTAGAGAGAATGCAGCTTTAAGTGGAGTCTCCTCCTGCTGGACATTAGAGAGAATGCAGCTTTAAGTGGAGTCTCCCTCTGCTGGACATTAGAGAGAATGCAGCTTTAAGTGGAGTCTCCTCCTGCTGGACATTAGAGAGAATGCAGCTTTAAGTGGAGTCTCCTCCTGCTGGACATTAGAGAGAATGCAGCTTTAAGTGGACATTAGAGAGAATGCAGCTTTAAGTGGATTCTCCTCCTGCTGGACATTAGAGAGAATGCAGCTTTAAGTGGATTCTCCTCCTGCTGGACATTAGAGAGAATGCAGCTTTAAGTGGAGTCTCCTCCTGCTGGACATCAGAGAGAATGCAGCTTTAAGTGGAGTCTCCTCCTGCTGGACATTAGAGAGAATGCAGCTTTAAGTGGAGTCTCCTCCTGGTGGACATTAGAGAGAATGCAGCTTTAAGTGGAGTCTCCTCCTACTGGACATTAGAGAGAATGCAGCTTTAAGTGGAGTCTCCTCCTGCTGGATGTTAGAGAGAATGCAGCTTTAAGTGGAGTCTCCTCCTGCTGGACATTAGAGAGAATGCAGCTTTAAGTGGAGTCTCCTCCTGCTGGACATTAGAGAGAATGCAGCTTTAAGTGGAGTCTCCTCCTGCTTGACATTAGAGAGAATGCAGCTTTAAGTGGAGTCTCCTCCTGCTGGACATTAGAGAGAATGCAGCTTTAAGTGGAGTCTCCCCCTGCTGGACATTAGAGAGAATGCAGCTTTAAGTGGACATTAGAGAGAATGCAGCTTTAAGTGGAGTCTCCTCCTGCTGGACATTAGAGAGAATGCAGCTTTAAGTGGACATTAGAGAGAATGCAGCTTTAAGTGGAGTCTCCTCCTGCTGGACGTTAGAGAGAATGCAGCTTTAAGTGGAGTCTCCTCCTGCTGGACATTAGAGAGAATGCAGCTTTAAGTGGAGTCTCCTCCTGCTGGACATTAGAGAGAATGCAGCTTTAAGTGGAGTCTCCTCCTGCTGGACATTAGAGAGAATGCAGCTTTAAGTGGAGTCTCCTCCTGCTGGACATTAGAGAGAATGCAGCTTTAAGTGGACATTAGAGAGAATGCAGCTTTAAGTGGAGTCTCCTCCTGCTGGACGTTAGAGAGAATGCAGCTTTAAGTGGAGTCTCCTCCTGCTGGACATTAGAGAGAATGCAGCTTTAAGTGGACATTAGAGAGAATGCAGCTTTAAGTGGAATAATAAAAACAGTTCATTGATGTTCAGAAATATTTATTTTCTCTTTTTTCAAATAAATATTTTCAACAGATTCAAACTTTTTATTTTTCATAAAGAAAAGAAAGAAAAACTTCATCCTGTGTTTTTACAAACTGTACAAATGTGAATTATTATAGTTTTTAACTTTATTAATAATAATTATATTTAATTATTATACAGATTTAGATTCACACACAAAGAGCGTGAAGATCTGGAACACACACACACACACACACACACACACACACACACACACACACACACACACACACACACACACACACACACACACACACACACACACACACACACACACACACACACACACACACACACACACACACACACACACACACACACACACACACACACACACACACACACACACACACACACACACACACACACACACACACACACACACACACACACACACACACACACACACACACACACACACAATTATAATAATTACAAACCGGGGGGGGGGGGGGGAGTATTTGGAGACAAAAGTCGCAGATATTTGCAATTAATGTCACAAAAAAAAGTCGCAGTTTTTCTAGAAAAAAGTCGCAAATCTACGAGAATAAAAGTCGCAGATTAACGAGATTCAATATCAGAAAAATAGTGTTTTGTTTTACACTTCCTGTTGATGACGGACGCTGCTCTCGGAAATCTGCGACTTTTTAATCTCGTAAATTTGCGACTTTTGTCTCGAAAATCTGCGACTTTTAATCTTGAAAATCTGCGACTTTTGTCTTGAAAATCTGCGACTTTTGTCTTGAAAATCTGCGACTTTTTAATCTCCTTAATTTGCGACTTTTGTCTCGTAAATTTGAGAACTTTTTCACGTAGATTTGCTACATTTCAATATCGTAAATCTGCGACTTTTTACTCGAAACATCACCCCCGGGTCGGTAATTGTTAATATTTCTTTCATACGCCGTCGTAGCTTCGTACGTTTCTCGACTCAAAAACCTCGAGAACTATTTTTCTACGACTTTTTTAGGAACTGAAGAAGAAACGTCGGCGTTTCTGCCGCGACAATAAACAAACAACCACTCCTTCCTTTCTTGACCTTTCACAATAAAAGCGTAGAGTGAAAACAAAGATGGCCGCTGTGTAAACGGCTTCACGTCAAACTGCGACTTTCTTAAAAAAAAAACATTTGTCTCACGATTTTTCCCTGAAATAAATAAATAAGGTCAAAGTTCAACTTTAGCGTAACAGTAAAGACGAATGATTGACAGCTGTCTCGGCCAATCACGCGTCGCTTGTTTGACGTTGCTTCTGTTCGTTCATCAAACACGAGGCAGCACTTTAACGCACACACACACACACACACACGCGCACACGCAGACACACACGTACGCGCACACACACAGACACACACACACACACACGCACACACACACACGCAGACACACACACACACACACACACACACACACACACACACACACACACACACACACACACACACACACACACACACACACACACACACACACACACACACACACACACACACACACACACACACACACACACACACACACACACACACACACACACACACACACACACACACACACACACACACACACACACACACACACACACACACACACACACACACACACACACACACACACAGGTCCAGATCCTCTGTGAGCAACAAAAGGACACGGAGACAGAAGAAGAAGAGACAAACTGAAGGCAGCGGCGGCGGCGTCCTTTTATCGTCCTCATGAGCGTCCACGCCAGGAAGTGATGTCATCCAGAGAGACAAGAAGAAGAAGAGCTCTTTAAGTCACGTGTGTGTCCCCGTCGGGTCCCTGTCCAAACGTCTCGACCGCTCAAAAGACACCAGAAGAAGAGAAAAGGTTGATTGCGGATCTTCCACGGAGGACGGACGGACGGACGGACGCCTCGGCCTCCTGGCGCGGGACACGAGAGCGTCTGTTACCTGTTGTCCTTCAGCAGCAGACGGAAACTGTGCAGCTGGTGGATGCTGGTGGACAACCTGAGGGAGACGGACAGACAGACGCGTGAGACGGGGGCTGGACTCATGTCCCGGGGCGCCAGAGGACGGACGGACGGACGGGGACGCACCTGCTGAAGCCGTTGAGCAACGCCACGATCTCCTGACGCGTCAGCTGGAAGCCTTTGGACGAGCTGCGCTCAGGAAGGTTCTGGATCTCCCGCTCTGAGAAGAGGATCTTCAGGGCCGTCCCCAGACCCTGGGTCTGCACGGGGGACACGAGGGACACAAGAGACACAAGAGGGCAGGAGACAAGATACAGGAGACAGGGGCCACAGGAGAAGAGAGATAAGAGACAAGAGACAAGTTACAGGAGACACAAGGACACGAGGGACACAAGAGACACAGGGGGGACACGAGGGGCACAGGGGGCAGGAGACGGGAGACAAGAGACAGGAGACACAAGGGACAGGAGACAGGGGCCACAGGAGAAGAGAGATAAGAGACAAGAGACAAGTTACAGGAGACACAAGGACACGAGGGACAGAAGAGACACAAGAGGGCAGGAGACAGGAGACAAGACACACGAGGGACAGGAGGCAAGATACAGGAGACATGATACAGGAGAGAAGAGACCCAAAGACAAAGGGACACAAGGGACAGGAGACAAGAGATAAGAGACAGGAGACAAGATACAGGAGACACAGGAGACAAGATACAGGAGACATGAGACAAGAGACAAGAGATAAGAGACAGGAGACAAGATACAGGAGACACAAGGGACAGGAGACAAGACACAGGAGACACAAGGGACAGGAGACACAAGAAACAGGAGACAAGATACAGGAGACATGAGAGACAGGAGACAAGATACAAAACACAGGGGCCACAAGAGACAAAAGACAGGAGACACAGGGACGGGAGACAAGAGAGAGGGGCAGGAACACAAGACAAAGAGACAAAGAGACAAAGAGACAAAGAGACGGAGGAAAACTGTTAGAAAGCTCTGGGACGTATCTGAACTTCCATCACTCTGACGTCCGTCCACACGTCTTCCACTCTTGATTCTCCATCGAGGACGGACGGACACATTTTAAACAGTTAGAGGTGGAGACGTCTCTGACTTCAGGTTCTTAAAGGGACGGAACCACGTCAGGACTCGACTCACCTGCAGTTTCCCCCACAGACGACATTTACTGCAGCCGACACAATCCATGATCCTGGAGATGTTTTTAAAGTGGAGACGGAACTCCTCCTGAAGAACACACACGGACACACACACGGACACACACACACACACACACACACACACACACACACACACACACACACACACACACACACACACACACACACACACACACACACACACACACACACACACACACACACACACACACACACACACACACACACACACACACACACACACACACACACACACACACACACACACACACACACACACACACACACACACACACACACACACACACACACACACACACAGAGACACGGACACACACAGAGACACGGACACACGGACACGGACACACACACACACACGGACACACACACACACAGAGACACACACACACACACACACGGACACGGACACACACACACACACACACACACGCAAACACACACAGACACACACACACACACACACGCACACGCACACGCACACGCACACGCACACACACACGCACACACAAAAAACTGTTATAATAATATTTAGTCACAGACGTGGATCTGTGTTGTCAGCTGCTGTTGTTTGTTTGTTTATTTGTTGTTGTTTGTGTTGTTGTTTGTGTTGTTTTGTCGCTTCAGTGACGTTTCACCTTTAAAGTTTTGGCTTCGATTTTGTGTCCAGCGAACATCGACTTCTCATCAAAGTGCATCGGGAAGGTTCTGGAAGACAAGAGGAGCCGTCAGCGCAGACAGAGACGCAGACAGACGTCCTGCAGACACAGACGCAGACAGAGACGCAGACACAGAGATGCAGACACAGAGATGCAGACGCAGACAGACAGACGCAGACACAGACGTCCTGCAGACACAGCCGCAGCCGTACCTGATCTCACTGAACACCTGCAGCAGCAGCTCCTTCGTGGCTTCGTCCTCTTTTGAGTTTCCCGTGTACAAGTTGATGAACGCTCGCTCGAAGTACGGCGCCACCTTGTAGAGCGCCCGCAGCTCGATCAGGTACAGGAAGTAGAGGTTCTTGAGGCGCCGCGTGCCCTCGCCTTTGGTCTCGGCCGTGTCGAAGCGCTGACGGAACTCCTGGACGTTGGGACCCCACACGGAGCGTCCCCAGCCCTCTGAGGAGGCAGACGCGGCAGAGCAGTGAGTTTAGGACCGGGGTCAGGACGAGACAGACACAGAGACGTGGAGACAAAGACGTGGAGACACAGAGACAGAGACATGGAGACGCGGAGAGATGGAGACAAAGACATAGAGATGTAGAAACACAGGGACAAAGACAATGAGACACAAAGACAGAGGCACAGAGACAAAGCGAAGAGACGCAGAGACACAGAGACAGAAACACAGATGTAGAGACGAGGAGGTGGAAACGTAAAGAGACGCAGAGACGTGGAGACGCAGAGATGCGGAGACACAGAGACGGTGAGACACAGACGCAGAGACACAGATGTAGAGACGTGGAGGTAGAGACGTAAAGACAGAGACACAAAGAGGTGGAGACGTAAAGACGAAGAGACAGAGACGTGGAGGCGTAAAGACACAGAGGTGGAAACAAAGACGTAAAGACACAAAGACGTGGAGGTGGAGGCGTAAAGACACAGAGATGCAGAGACACAAAGACACAGAGACGTGGAGGTGGAGCTGTTAAGACAAAGACATGGAGGCATAAAGACACAAAGACGTAAAGACGTGGAGGTGGAAACAAAGACGTAAAGACACAGAGACATAAAGAGGTGGAGGCATAAAGACACAGAGACATAAAGAGGTGGAGGTGGAGGCATAAAGACACAGAGACATGAAGAGGTGGAGGTGTAAAGACACAGAGACGCAGAGACACAAAGACGTGGAGGTGGAGACGCAGAGACACAAAGACGTGGAGGTGGAGACGTAAAGACACAAAGACGTAGAGGTGGAGGCATAAAGACGCAGAGACATAAAGAGGTGGAGGTGGAGACGCAGAGACACAGAGTTGCAGAGACACAGAGATGCAGAGACATAAAGAGGTGGAGGTGGAGGCATAAAGACACAGAGACATAAAGAGGTGGAGGTGGAGACGTAAAGACACAAAGACGTAGAGGTGGAGGTGTAAAGACACAGAGACACAGAGATGCAGAGACACAGAGATGCAGAGACACAGAGACATGAAGAGGTGGAGGTGTCCTACCGTCCAGCAGGTACTCTGCACACAGGTGGATGTTGATGCTGCTGTGGAGGCCGGAGATGAGTCTGTAGAAGACCCTCTTCTCTAGACACAGACCTGAGGACACAAGGAGACACAAAGAGACACACGGAGACACACGGAGACACAAAGAGACAGACAGAGACAGACGGAGACACACAGAGACACAAAGAGACAGACAGAGACAGACGGAGACACACAGAGACACACAGAGACACAAAGAGACAGACGGAGACAGACAGAGACAAACGGAGACAGACAGAGACAGACAGAGACAGACAGAGACACAAAGAGACGCAAGGAGACACACGGGAGACCCAGGGAGACACAAAGAGACACACGGGAGACACAAGGAGACAGACGGAGACAGACAGAGACAAACGGAGACACACGGTGACACGGAGAGACAAAGAGACAGACGGAGACACACAGAGACAGACGGAGAGACACAGAGACACAAAGAGACACAAGGAGACAGACGGAGACACACGGAGACAGACGATGACACAGGGAGACACAAAGAGACAGACAGAGACAGACAGAGACACACAGAGACACAGAGACACAAAGAGACACACGGAGACAGACGGAGACACACGGAGACAGACGATGACACAAAGAGACACAAAGAGACGTCAGTGTGATTTCATTCTGTCCTCGTCTTCTAAAATAAGAACAGGAGGGAGAACTCACCTTCAAGCCACGTGTAGAAACCTTCTCCTGCAGACACACACACACACACACACACACACACACACACACACAGGCAGAGACACACAAACACACACACACACAGAGACAGACACACACACACACGCGCGGTCAGGTCGGTTCTTCCAGCTCATCTGAAACAATGTGAAGAAGAAGAAGAAGAAGAAGAAGAGTTTCTCTCACCGTCGTCGTCTCCTGCACAAAAACAGAAGAAGAAGAAAAGTCTGTTAATGAAACGTAAACAAACACAAACTTTGATGAGGTCACATCGACATGTGGAGCGGAGGAGCCGGGGATCGAACCGCCGATCTCTGGGTCAGTGAGTGTGAGACTGACCTCTGCTGGGGGCCAGAGGGTTCAGAGGTCGGTACACGGATCTGGGCCTGAGGACGACACCAACGAGGAAGAATCAGTGACACCGTCGTCACGGTAACAAACAACAACAAAAGATAAACGTTACAACCGTGCTAAGTGTGTGTGTGTGTGTGTGTGTGTGTGTGTCCCTGTGTGTGTGTGTGTCCCTGTGTGTGTGTGTGTCTCTGTGTGTGTGTGTGTGTGTGTCTGTGTGTGTGTGTGTGTGTGTCTGTGTGTCCCTGTGTGTGTGTGTGTGTCTCTGTGTGTGTGTGTCCCTGTGTTTGTGTGTGTCCCTGTGTGTGTGTGTGTGTGTCTCTGTGTGTGTGTGTGTGTCTCTGTGTGTGTGTGTGTGTCCCTGTGTGTGTGTGTGTAAGTGTGTCCCTGTGTGTGTGTGTCTCTCTGTGTGTGTGTCTCTCTGCGTGTGTGTGAGTGTGTCTGTGTGTGTGTGTGTCCCTGTGTGTGTGTGTGTGTGTCTGTCTGTGTGTGTGTGTGTGTGTCTGTGTGTGTGTCCCTGTGTGTCTCGGTGTGTGTGTGTGTGTCCCTGTGTGTGTGTGTGTGTCTCTCTCTCTGTGTGTGCGTGTGTGTGTCTCTGTGTGTGTGTCCCTGTGTGTATGTGTGTGTGTGTGTGTGTGTGTCTCTGTGTGTGTGTGTGTGTCTCTGTGTGTGTGTCTCTGTGTGTGTGTCCCTGTGTGTGTGTGTGTGTGTGTGTGTGTGTGTGTCTCTGTGTGTGTGTGTGTGTCTCTGTGTGTGTGTCCCTGTGTGTGTGTGTGTGTGTCTCACTTGAAGCAGTTCTCCTCGTAGATGCTGTTCCACACTCTCCAGGCTGACGGACCTTTGTATCCAGTGAAGCGCTCGGGATTCAGCAGCAGATCCACGTACTCTGCATCAGGAGAGGTTTCATCTACACACACACACACACACGCACACACACACACACACATGCAGAGAGACACACACGGAGACACACACACACAGAGACAGACACAGAGACAGACACACACACACACACAAGCTCAGCACAGATGTGATAAACTCAGTTGTGTTAACTGAGGGCGCCCTCCCACTGTGCCTCCGTCCCGTGCCCCAGCACGTGTCACGGCTAAAGTCTGGTTCCTTTGACCAGTGTGAGTGCAACCGTACCACGTCTAGGAGCGGCACGCTTGCCGTCCACGGCCCGTTTGGGAGAGGTGGGCTTTAGTAAAGCACGTTTGCACGTGTACGAGCACGAGCGTGCGCACGTGTACGAGCACGAGGCCTACGGCGGTTCTGAGGTCATTTCCTGTGCGCCTGTTGGGACGTAGAAAAAAGAAGGAGGGACCATGCGCGGACATTTCAAACAATGGCGGTGAAAGGTTCACGTTGGTGTGATGCGGAGGTGGAGTGTTTACTGCAGATTTGGTCGATGAAAAGATTCAAAAACAGTCGACAAGACGCACAAAAACTCCGAGGTCTACGGAAAGATCTGGAAACAAAGCCACGCATCGCCATGACGTCATCAATGCGTGTGACGTGTTGCGGCGTGATGACGTATAGGCAGCAAGAAGCATTCTCCGAGGCCCAGGTAGTGTGAGTACAAACGGGCCTGGAGGGGGGGACAAGGACCCTAAAGCACGGGGCACGGGACGGAGGCACAGTGGGAGGGCGCTCTAACCTGTGACGGAGGCACAGTGGGAGGGCGCCATAAAGTGTCGTTTTCTCACCGTCCAGTTCACAGAAATGATCCTGGGCGTCGTCGTGTCTCGCCCAGTCAGCGAACGCCTCCTTACTCCGGTTACTGCGACAGGAAGTGAAGCAAAGTTAGTGTTATTCCAATTTTGCATCTATTTTTAGTCATTTTGCATCTTTTTGTAATAATAATAATAAATATGTAATAATGTTAATAAACAGAGAATAATAAATAAATAATATATTAAATAATAATTAAAGTGCGGCCGTGACTCTGAGACCAAAGTCTGTTCCTGTCGTTCTGGTTTGTTTGAGTTATTTTTAGACTTTAGAGTCGAGCAGCTTTTTATCTTTGTTCTGAGTCGGCGGCTCGATTCCGATGCCACGTCGGCTCAAACGTGTTTCCAGTGACTCTGCTGGGAAACTGGCAGCAGACGGGTGTTTATCAGCGGGGGGGGCGGCGTCACCTCAGGGTGCTGTTGATGGCGCCCAGCTCTTCGACCTGTTCACACTCCGTCAGGTCGGACATCGTGTCCGCGGCGTGGGAGAACTGCGGAGAGAGAGACGGGACCGTTACTCTTGATGAGATCAAAGTCACAGATTTATGATCCAGGATAATTTAAGCACAGATTTGTTTCTTTGAGGTCGTTCAGACGCGTTTCCTGCCGTCGCTGCTCCGAGGTCAGTGTTTTAAAAACAACGTGTTTCTTTGACCTTGAGACGCAAACAGACGTTCAAACACGGGGCGGCGAGCCAACGACCCTCAGCCTCTACATGGAAACTGTCAGATAAGCTGAGTGTGTGTGTGTGTGTGTGTGTGTGTGTGTGTGTGTGAGTGAGTGTGTGTGTGTGAGTGTGAGTGTGTGTGAGTGTGAGAGTGAGTGTGAGTGTGAGTGTGAGTGTGAGTGTGAGTGTGTGTGTGTGTGTGTGTGTGTGTGTGTGTGTGTGAGTCAAACACAGCTGCTCCTGAACTCTTAAAACTCGGGGAACGTTGTGTTCAAGTACGAGTTGTTTCCACGGACGCAGCGCTCCAGCGTTTCCGTCTCCATGACGATCTGATCCCATCGTTGAACTAATAAAGTTTCCACGTCACCGCGTGTGTGTGTGTGTGTGTGTGTGTGTGTGTGTGTGTGTGTGTGTGCGTGTGTGTGAATAAAGGACACACAGATACAAACGTACTGAACTGTTGTTTCTTCATGCGTTTGTAAAAATGTTGTTAAATGAAAAAGTAACAGAGAAAGTAGAATCAAGGGCGACACGGTGGAAAGGTGGTTAGCACTGTTGCCCGATGTCAGCTGGGATCGGCCCCAGCCCCCGACGACCCCGACAGGGACAAGAGGTCGAAGATGAATGGACTTAAAGGTTGAATCTTCCTGTCCCGTTGTGTTTCCATGGCAGCAGCCAATAGCGTTGGGCGTTGCTGGTTGCCAGGGTTGTCTGTTGTTGGGTGCAGCTACTGTAGGCTGGTTGCCAGG
>NC_139827.1:987867-997867 GCF_963691815.1 Echiichthys vipera | reverse complement strand
CAATTATTTGTATTTCTTGTTTTTTTATATATTCCTATAAATCACTTTTTAACAGCGGTTTGTCTAAAAATCCTATCACATAATATTTAAACTTATTTTTATTCAGTGTTTTTTTTTAAACATTTTTATAAATCACATTTTTAAAAATATCCAAAAATCCCACTGAGCATTTTAAATATTAAAATTATTAAAATTATTTTTATTTGAAGTCGTTGTTGCTCCAATTTCATTTATTTATTTTACATATATTAAAAAAGGATAGTTACGGCAACAAAAATGCGAAATAATTCAAATGAACACAACGTTGCAGTGACGTAATGTGGTTTATTTTATTTTTAAATTAAATTTAAAACTAATTCACATTTATTTGCTCACGGTGTCTGTGCTTAGTTTCAATCATAAATATAAAGATAAAAAGAATTTAAAAAAATTAAATAATGTGACTTTCACATACGCGCGAGCGCGGTGACGTCAAATTAAAGGGACAGCGGAAGAACATGCTAGAAGTTTTTTTTTAATTGAACAAATTAAACGTAGAAAAATAAAAATGTATGCTATGAACAACACATTGGTGACGTCATTATTAAATAAGTTAAAGAACGTGCTAGAAGATCCTCTGATTGGTCGCTGTAGTCGTGACGTAATTGCCACGTTTAAAGCTTAAACGTCGCTAAAATCGTGAGTTTCACTTACATGGCAGAAACAGCTCTGGTCCCGCGCGCTGTCTTCGGCTGCGCTCGGGTCCCTCCGGCCGGGTTCGGCTCCGCTCGGGCTGTGTTCGGCTCCGCTCGGCTCCTCGCTGAGCTGCGTTCTGGGTTCTGCGCTGATGTTCTGTTGAAACCAGCCCGGAACAAAGTTCCCGCAGAACCAGGCCGACAGTAAAACCGCTAACGCCGGCAGCGTTACTCTCCACATCACTCCCGGAGTCAACAACTAACAAAAGCAACCGAAAACAAACAACAACAACAGTCTGCTGCTTCCTCTGCGGGTCGATACCAGCTCCGGGTTAGCCGCAGTTAGCTTCCGCAGGCTAACAGCGGCCGTGAGGACCAGCGGGTCGCTGAGCGGAGCTGCCCGGGGTCTGGAGCGCCTCACACGGACACTTACACCTGTGACGGCCGTGACAGAAGCGGGGTGACCGCGTCAACAACATGGAACATAACTGGAGAAGTTCCTGTGCAGCAGCTTTGCCCCTCTGTGCCGTCAAGTTACCAAAATAAAACACACGTGTTACTTCCGCTCATGCTTTTCAAAATAAAACACCTGAGACTATGTGTGTTAAAAATCATCAGCACCAGTTTTATTTACAAAGAATTCAATTAAAAGAGTCTCAAAGAGCCTTTCTGTTGTGGTTTTCATCTATTTTTAGTAATTTTGCATCTTTTTGTGCTGGTTTTGCATCTATTTTTAGTCATTTTGCATCTTTTTGTGCTGGTTTTGCATCTATTTTTAGTCATTTTGCATCTTTTTGTGCTGGTTTTCATCTATTTTTAGTCATTTTGCATCTTTTTGTGCTGGTTTTCATCTATTTTTAGTCATTTTGCATCTTTTTGTGCTGGTTCTGCATCTTTTTGTGGTGGTTTTGCATCTATTTTTAGTCATTTTGCATCTTTTTGTGCTGGTTTTGCATCTATTTTTAGTCATTTTGCATCTTTTTGTGCTGGTTTTGCATCTATTTTTAGTCATTTTGCATCTTTGTGAAATTTTCTCTTTATTTTAGAAAGTTTCTCTTTATTTCAGAAAATTTCTCTTTATTTAATAAAGTTTCTCTTTATTTTAGAAAGTTTCTCTTTATTTTTATTTTCCTGTGGTTTGTCTTATTTTGAAATTCGTAACCTGGAAGCTTTATTTTGAAGGTGAGGGCGATGATGCTGAGGAGAGGGAGCATCTTCCTCCAGAGAGGCCGTGGGTCCTGGACACTTTATTATTAATATAATTATCATCATAACATTATTATACCAACCGTCAGATCCCGGTGTTCCCCCGGTCTTCCCCCCGGTGCTTCCCCCGGTGATCCCCCGGTGATCCCCCGGTGATCCTCCAGAGCGCAGCGGCGATGGTGGATTATTTGGCCCAGAGTGGTGCAGTGTCGCCCGGCCACAGCGGCAGACACGCACCGGGCTGCGGCTCCGGCAACAACGGGAAGAAAACGTCGAAAAAGCCGCGAACGAGGAGAGGAAAACGGGGCCGGAAGAGACGGAACAAGAGGACCAGGAACAACAAAACACCGCCCCCGTATTTCCCACCGGAGGTACGGACCCACCGACCGCGCTTTATCCCGGGATTAACGGGACCCGCTGCACCGGGCAGCTAGTCTGGAGCTAAACGTCACACCGAACTGCACCCACGAAACCGACGATTTAAAATGCTTTTGACTGTTTAGTTAAGAAGTAAAGGTCATATCAATCAACTGAATACATTTTCTGAAACTATAAATACTAGTTATTAATTCGGCTTATGTTTAAATATAAATAAACAGTTTTTACTTTAATATGTTTAGCTTTAACTTTCAGAACTTTTAACACTTTTAACCTGGAGATCAACGTCACACCGGACTGCACCCAAAGAACCGACATTTTAAAATACTTTTCACTTTAATGTTAAGAATTAAAGGTCATATAAATCAACTGAATACATTTTCTGAAACTATAAATACTAGTTATTAATTCGGCATATGTTTAAATATAAATATACAGTGTTTACTTTAATATTTTTAGCTTTAACTTTCGGAACTTTAACAGTTTTAACCTGGAGATTAACGTCACACCGGACTCCGCCCACAGAACCGACGATTTAAAATACTTTTCACCATTAGGTTAATAAATACATATTAAATAAATCAACTGAATACATTTTCTGAAACTATAAATACTAGTTATTAATTCGGCATATGTTTAAATATAAAGAAGTGTTGTTTACTTTAATATTTTTAGCTTTAACTTTCAGAACTTTAACACTTTTAACCTGCAGATTAACGTCACACCGGACTGCACCCACGAAACTGTCAATTTAAAACACTTTTGTCTGTTAGTAAGGAGTTAAAGGTCATATGAGTAAATGTAATATGTTTTCTGTAAAAATGAATATTAGTTATTAATTCGGCATATGTTTAAATATAAAGAAGCAGTGTTTACTTTAATATCTAACACTTTAAAGCTACAGCTGACTGAAACTGTGACCTAACTTCAATCACAACACTGACAATTTAAAACACTTTTGACTATAAGAAAGGTTTTAAAGATGATATGAGTCAATTAAATACATTTTCTAAAACTATAAATACCAGTTATTAATTCGGCACATGTTTAAATATAAAGCAGCAGTGTTTACAGTTCACTGTTTATAATAATAATAATAATAAATATATATATATATAAATAACTCTCTCAGCTCTGCCTGACAGAGAACTCTGCTCTCTCTACTGTTTTTTGTTTTTGTTTTGTATGTTATTATTGTTATAGTTTATAGCACACTGTGCACTGTACATAAACACTGTGTATATATTTAATTATATTTTATGTTCTGTTACAAATCATTTCCCAGTCCGGGATCATTAAAGTCGTTCTACAGCTGCGACTCAAACTGTGACTGTGACTGAACTTTAACCACAAAACTGAATATTTAAAATACTTTTGTCAATTAAAAGTTAAAGAAACAAATGTCATAAATATATTTAAATCAACTGAAACTATAAATTCTTCTTCTTCTTCTTCTTCTTCTTCTTCTTCTTCTTCTTCTTCTTCTTCTTCTTCTTCTTCTTCTTCTTCTTCTTCTTCTTCTTCTTCTTCTGTATTTTCAGGCTGAAGAAGGAAACATCGAGTACAAGGTAAATTATGTTCATTTGCTCTTCTGAGAAGTTCAGACCACTAAAGCAGACCGTTAAGTATAGTCACTAAAGGAGACGGTTAAGTTTAGTCTCTAAAGGAGACGGTTAAGTTTAGTCTCTAAAGGAGACGGTTAAGTTTAGACACTAAAGGAGACGGTTAAGTTTAGTCACTAAAGGAGACGGTTAAGTTTAGTCTCTAAAGGAGACGGTTAAGTTTAGTCTCTAAAGGAGACGGTTAAGTTTAGACACTAAAGGAGACGGTTAAGTTTAGTCACTAAAGGAGACGGTTAAGTTTAGTCACTAAAGGTGACGGTTAAGTTTAGTCTCTAAAGGTGACGGTTAAGTTTAGTCTCTAAAGGAGACGGTTAAGTTTAGTCTCTAAAGGTGACGGTTAAGTTTAGTCTCTAAAGGAGACGGTTAAGTTTAGTCACTAAAGGAGACGGTTAAGTTTAGTCTCTAAAGGAGACGGTTAAGTTTAGTCTCTAAAGGAGACGGTTAAGTTTAGTCACTAAAGGAGACGGTTAAGTTTAGTCACTAAAGGTGACGGTTAAGTTTAGTCTCTAAAGGTGACGGTTAAGTTTAGTCTCTAAAGGAGACGGTTAAGTTTAGTCTCTAAAGGTGACGGTTAAGTTTAGTCTCTAAAGGAGACGGTTAAGTTTAGTCACTAAAGGAGACGGTTAAGTTTAGTCACTAAAGGAGACGGTTAAGTTTAGTCACTAAAGGAGACGGTTAAGTTTAGTCTCTAAAGGAGACGGTTGAGTTTAGTCACTAAAGGAGACGGTTAAGTTTAGTCTCTAAAGGAGACGGTTAAGTTTAGTCACTAAAGGAGACGGTTAAGTTTAGTCTCTAAAGGAGACGGTTAAGTTTAGTCTCTAAAGGAGACGGTTAAGTTTAGACACTAAAGGAGACGGTTAAGTTTAGTCACTAAAGGAGACGGTTAAGTTTAGTCACTAAAGGTGACGGTTAAGTTTAGTCTCTAAAGGTGACGGTTAAGTTTAGTCTCTAAAGGAGACGGTTAAGTTTAGTCTCTAAAGGTGACGGTTAAGTTTAGTCTCTAAAGGAGACGGTTAAGTTTAGTCACTAAAGGAGACGGTTAAGTTTAGTCTCTAAAGGAGACGGTTAAGTTTAGTCTCTAAAGGAGACGGTTAAGTTTAGTCACTAAAGGAGACGGTTAAGTTTAGTCACTAAAGGTGACGGTTAAGTTTAGTCTCTAAAGGTGACGGTTAAGTTTAGTCTCTAAAGGAGACGGTTAAGTTTAGTCTCTAAAGGTGACGGTTAAGTTTAGTCTCTAAAGGAGACGGTTAAGTTTAGTCACTAAAGGAGACGGTTAAGTTTAGTCACTAAAGGAGACGGTTAAGTTTAGTCACTAAAGGAGACGGTTAAGTTTAGTCACTAAAGGAGACGGTTAAGTTTAGTCTCTAAAGGAGACGGTTAAGTTTAGTCACTAAAGGAGACGGTTAAGTTTAGTCACTAAAGGAGACGGTTAAGTTTAGTCTCTAAAGGAGACGGTTAAGTTTAGACACTAAAGGAGACGGTTAAGTTTAGTCACTAAAGGAGACGGTTAAGTTTAGTCACTAAAGGAGACCGTTAAGTTTAGTCACTAAAGGAGACGGTTAAGTTTAGTCACTAAAGGAGACGGTTAAGTTTAGTCACTAAAGGAGACGGTTAAGTTTAGTCACTAAAGGAGACGGTTAAGTTTAGTCTCTAAAGGAGACGGTTGAGTTTAGTCACTAAAGGAGACGGTTAAGTTTAGTCTCTAAAGGAGACGGTTAAGTTTAGTCACTAAAGGAGACGGTTAAGTTTAGTCACTAAAGGAGACGGTTAAGTTTAGTCACTAAAGGAGACCGTTAAGTTTAGTCACTAAAGGAGACGGTTAAGTTTAGTCACTAAAGGAGACGGTTAAGTTTAGTCACTAAAGGAGACCGTTAAGTTTAGTCACTAAAGGAGACGGTTAAGTTTAGTCACTAAAGGAGACGGTTAAGTTTAGTCTCTAAAGGAGACGGTTAAGTTTAGTCTCTAAAGGAGACGGTTAAGTTTAGTCTCTAAAGGAGACGGTTAAGTTTAGTCTCTAAAGGAGACGGTTAAGTTTAGTCACTAAAGGAGACGGTTAAGTTTAGTCACTAAAGGAGACGGTTAAGTTTAGTCTCTAAAGGAGACGGTTAAGTTTAGTCACTAAAGGAGACGGTTAAGTTTAGTCACTAAAGGAGACGGTTAAGTTTAGACACTAAAGGAGACGGTTAAGTTTAGTCACTAAAGGAGACGGTTAAGTTTAGTCTCTAAAGGAGACGGTTAAGTTTAGTCACTAAAGGAGACGGTTAAGTTTAGTCACTAAAGGAGACGGTTAAGTTTAGACACTAAAGGAGACGGTTAAGTTTAGTCACTAAAGGAGACGGTTAAGTTTAGTCTCTAAAGGAGACGGTTGAGTTTAGTCACTAAAGGAGACGGTTAAGTTTAGTCTCTAAAGGAGACGGTTAAGTTTAGTCACTAAAGGAGACGGTTAAGTTTAGTCACTAAAGGAGACGGTTAAGTTTAGTCACTAAAGGAGACCGTTAAGTTTAGTCACTAAAGGAGACGGTTAAGTTTAGTCACTAAAGGAGACGGTTAAGTTTAGTCACTAAAGGAGACCGTTAAGTTTAGTCACTAAAGGAGACGGTTAAGTTTAGTCACTAAAGGAGACCGTTAAGTTTAGTCACTAAAGGAGACGGTTAAGTTTAGTCACTAAAGGAGACGGTTAAGTTTAGTCTCTAAAGGAGACGGTTAAGTTTAGTCTCTAAAGGAGACGGTTAAGTTTAGTCTCTAAAGGAGACGGTTAAGTTTAGTCTCTAAAGGAGACGGTTAAGTTTAGTCACTAAAGGAGACGGTTAAGTTTAGTCACTAAAGGAGACGGTTAAGTTTAGTCACTAAAGGAGACGGTTAAGTTTAGTCACTAAAGGAGACGGTTAAGTTTAGTCACTAAAGGAGACCGTTAAGTTTAGTCACTAAAGGAGACGGTTAAGTTTAGTCACTAAAGGAGACGGTTAAGTTTAGTCTCTAAAGGAGACGGTTAAGTTTAGTCTCTAAAGGAGACGGTTAAGTTTAGTCTCTAAAGGAGACGGTTAAGTTTAGTCTCTAAAGGAGACGGTTAAGTGTAGACGACTAAAGGAGACGGTTAAGTTTAGTCTCTAAAGGAGACCGTTAAGTTTAGTCTCTAAAGGAGACGGTTAAGTTTAGACCACTAAAGGAGACGGTTAAATTTAGTCTCTAAAGGAGACGGTTAAGTTTAGTCTCTAATGGAGACGGTTAAGTGTAGACGACTAAAGAAGACGGTTAAGTTTAGTCACTAAAGGAGACGGTTAAATATAGTCTCTAAAGGAGACGGTTAAGTTTAGTCTCTAAAGGAGACGGTTAAATTTAGACCACTAAAGGAGACGGTTAAATTTAGTCTCTAAAGGAGACGGTTAAGTTTAGTCTCTAATGGAGACGGTTAAGTGTAGACGACTAAAGAAGACGGTTAAGTTTAGTCTCTAAAGGAGACGGTTAAGTTTAGTCTCTAAAGGAGACGGTTAAGTTTAGTCTCTAAAGGAGACGGTTAAGTTTAGTCTCTAAAGGAGACGGTTAAGTTTAGTCTCTAAAGGAGACGGTTAAGTGTAGACGACTAAAGGAGACGGTTAAGTTTAGTCTCTAAAGGAGACGGTTAAGTTTAGTCTCTAAAGGAGACGGTTAAGTTTAGTCACTAAAGGAGACGGTTAAATTTAGTCTCTAAAGGAGACGGTTAAGTTTAGTCTCTAAAGGAGACGGTTAAGTTTAGTCTCTAAAGGAGACGGTTAAGTGTAGACGACTAAAGGAGACGGTTAAGTTTAGTCTCTAAAGGAGACGGTTAAGTTTAGTCTCTAAAGGAGACGGTTAAGTTTAGACACTAAAGGAGACGGTTAAATTTAGTCTCTAAAGGAGACGGTTAAGTTTAGTCTCTAAAGGAGACGGTTAAGTGTAGACGACTAAAGGAGACGGTTAAGTTTAGTCTCTAAAGGAGACGGTTAAGTTTAGTCTCTAAAGGAGACGGTTAAGTGTAGACGACTAAAGGAGACGGTTAAGTGTAGACAACTAAAGGAGACGGTTAAGTTTAGTCACTAAAGGAGACGGTTAAGTTTAGTCACTAAAGGAGACGGTTAAGTTTAGTCTCTAAAGGAGACGGTTAAGTGTAGACAACTAAAGGAGACGGTTAAGTTTAGTCTCTAAAGGAGACGGTTAAGTTTAGTCTCTAAAGGAGACGGTTAAGTGTAGACGACTAAAGGAGACGGTTAAGTGTAGACAACTAAAGGAGACGGTTAAGTTTAGTCTCTAAAGGAGACGGTTAAGTTTAGTCACTAAAGGAGACGGTTAAGTTTAGACACTAAAGGAGACGGTTAAGTTCAGACCACTAAAGCAGACGGTTAAGTTGAGACCACTAACGCAGACTCAGGATCTTGAGTTCCTCTTTCTCTGCTGCAGCTGAAGCTGGTTAATCCCACTCAGTACCGCTTTGAGCACCTGGCCACGCAGCTGAAGTGGCGCCTGCAGGAGGGCCGCGGCGAGGCCGTGTACCAGATCGGAGTGGAGGACAACGGCCTGCTGGTCGGCCTGAGCGAGGCGGACATGAAGGCCTCGCTCAGGACCCTGAAGAGGATGGCAGAGAAGTAGGCCCCCTGATTTAACAGTCGTGTCACTGATGTCGGTGCAAACGTCATTTAACGGTGTTTCATGAGCTCCTGAGTTTCTCCAGCAGCGTTTTTACTCGTGTCTCATCAGAGTCGGTGCCGACATCACGCTCCTCCGGGAGAGGGAGGTCGACTACGACTCGGACAGAAACACTCGCAAAATCGCAGAAGTCCTGGTCCGGAAGGTTCCCGATGATCAGCAGGTGAGACTCGGTCCTGCAGGTCCGGGTTTTCCTCCATAAACAGTTTAGTTTGAGGGAAGAATGTGGTCCTGAAGAAGCTCTGGCTGCCCAGATACCAGGAGGCTAACAGGGTCTCTATCAGGGTCTCTAACAGGGTCTCTAGCAGGGTCTCCAGCAGGGTCTCTAACAGGGTCTCTAGCAGGGTCTCTAAAGGTCTCTAACAGGGTCTCTAGCAGGGTCTCTAACAGGGTCTCTAGCAGGGTCTCTAGCAGGGTCTCTAAAGGTCTCTAGCAGGGTCTCTAGCAGGGTCTCTAACAGGGTCTCTAGCAGGGTCTCTAGCAGGGTCTCTAACAGGGTCTCTAGCAGGGTCTCTAGCAGGGTCTCTAACAGGGTCTCTAGCAGGGTCTCTAGCAGGGTCTCTAACAGGGTCTCTAGCAGGGTCTCTAACAGGGTCTCTAGCAGGGTCTCTAACAGGGTCTCTAGCAGGGTCTCTAGCAGGGTCTCTAACAGGGTCTCTAGCAGGGTCTCTAACAGGGTCTCTAGCAGGGTCTCTAAAGGTCTCTAGCAGGGTCTCTAACAGGGTCTCTAACAGGGTCTCTAAAGGTCTCTAACAGGGTCTCTAGCAGGGTCTCTAGCAGGGTCTCTAACAGGGTCTCTAACAGGGTCTCTATCAGGGTCTCTAGCAGGGTCTCTAGCAGGGTCTCTAACAGGGTCTCTAGCAGGGTCTCTAACAGGGTCTCTAGCAGGGTCTCTAGCAGGGTCTCTAGCAGGGTCTCTAACAGGGTCTCTAGCAGGGTCTCTAGCAGGGTCTCTAGCAGGGTCTCTAAAGGTCTCTAGCAGGGTCTCTAGCAGGGTCTCTAACAGGGTCTTTAGCAGGGTCTCTAACAGGGTCTCTAACAGGGTCTTTAGCAGGGTCTTTAGCAGGGTCTTTAGCAGGGTCTCTAGCAGGGTCTCTAGCAGGGTCTTTAGCAGGGTCTCTAACAGGGTCTCAGCCAAGGCTTCTTGCAGGTCTCTGGGAGGTCTGGGTCAGGGTCCTACGGGGTTTCCTCTACAAAGTCTCAACGTGGTTGTCTTGATCCGTCTGATCCGGACTAAACAACAGGTTTGACAGTCAGGACAGAGTCCCGTCCCTCCCCCCAGAGACGCTGACTCCTCTCCTCCCTCGTGTTGTTTTGGACAGTTCCTGGACCTGCGGGTGGCCGTTCTGGGGAACGTGGACTCGGGGAAGTCGACCCTGCTGGGGGTCCTGACGCAGGGCGAGCTGGACAACGGGCGAGGCCGAGCGCGGCTCAACCTCTTCAGGCATCTGCACGAGATCC
>NC_139827.1:962867-982867 GCF_963691815.1 Echiichthys vipera | reverse complement strand
CACCCGGAGTACCTGCGTCTGGGCGCCAAGCTGCTGTTCAGGGAGGGCGTCACCAAAGGCATCGGCCACGTCGCCCGCCTGCTGCCCCCCTCCCAGAACCACCACCCGAACAAGAACCAGGACCAGAACCTGAACCTGCAGGACCATTAGAGACGGACTCCGACCGCCACGCGCCGGCGTATTAATCCTCCAGTCCCGGATCTACACTTCTGTGGTCGTCCCGCGCCCGCCGTGCTGTCAGAGCGTCTTCATCGTCTTCATCCTCCTCCTCGCACGCGTTCGTGTCGTCAGTCAAAGCCGGCTGACCGCGGCGGACCCTTAATCTGCGGTTTGATTCCGTCTCCGCGTGCCGGATTAAGTTCTGGAGGATTTGAGGAGGAAGGTTTTCAGAGCGAGGAGATCTTTGACCTGAGGAGCGTCGTCTCGTCCGCACGCCACAGACTCGAACCTGCGGAGAGGAGGATTATCTGCCGCGCTTCCATCACAAACTCATCCCCCGCTGCTGCGCACGCCGCGGGGCGTCTGACCCAGAGTCAGCTACAGATGGAAACGTGCGTCTGAACATTTTGAATGTTTGATACGACTGTTGTTGTTTTTACGTTCGTCGTCGATGAATCCGTGAATCATTCGCCTTAAAAACAAAGATTCAGAAGCAGCTCGACTTTCATCTGATGTGTTCAAATATAATATTAATAAAACAAAGTGAAGTTAAATTCATGTTGTTTCAAAATCTGCTGCGAACAAAAGATGAAAACGTTTAAACAGAAACGTAAAAACACGTGAAACCGGATTAAAACGATGTAAATAAATAAATAAATAAATAAATAAATGTAATCGATCGTCTTTGATCGGATTCGTGTCGACATGAAACGAGATCCACAGAAACGTCTGAATTCATTAAAACATCACTTTAAATATTAATTTTTAAACATTTAGAATCAAAATCATCAAAAATGAACCGGAGACGTACGGAAGCCCTGAAGGGTCGACGTCACACACGTTTGATTTCCTGCATTTTCCCGAGATAACGAGGTCATTTCCTGTTTTTGCTGTCGAGGGTGTGACGCGTGTGTGATCAGTGCTTATGTTTGCATCAAGGAAGACAGACACACGATGCAGGTCACATCATTCTCCTGGTTTTTCGTCCTTTTTTCGCGATAATTTTCAGTTTTTTTGTGATAATTTTCCTGTTTTTTCGCGATGATTTTCCTGTTTTTTCGCGATGATTTTCCTGTTTTTTCGCGATAATTTTCCTGTTTTTTCGGGATTATTTTCCAGTTTTTTCGCGATGATTTTCCTGTTTTTTCGCGATAATTTTCAAGTTTTTTTGTGATTATTTTCAAGTTTTTTCGTGATAATTTTCAAGTTTTTTTGTGATTATTTTCAAGTTTTTTCGTGATAATTTTCAAGTTTTTTCATGATTAATTTCCTGTTTTTCGTGATAAAATTCCTGTTTTTGTGATTATTTTTATAAAACAGAGGAAATAAAGTGTTTGCCTTTCTGACCCTTTAGGGCTCCTGTAGAAATGATAAACGTCGTCAAAACTACATGAAATGATCTGTTGATGATGATTTTCTTTAGTTTCAAACGTTTTCAGCTCATTTGGATCCTTTGGTTCATTTTGTGCTAAAATTAATTAAAGTCTCTAAGTCACTATTTATTTATTTATGGTTTGAATCAAAGAACGCGTTAAATATCAGAACAGACGTGAAACCGTCGCTTTTTCACCGTAACATGATGTAAAAAATGTTTTTGTCTCATAAAATAATCTTTAAATGTGAAATTTTTTATATTAAAGTTTGTTTCTGAAGATCAAGAAAAACTGAGTGACGTGAAAAAACACTCAGACTTCCACCGTCCGGCATCGCTGCGTCGCTGCTGCGTCGCTGCTGCGTCGCTGCTGCGTCGCTGCTGCGTCGCTGCCGCTGCTGCGTCGCTGCGTCGTCGCTGCTGCGTCGCTGCTGCGTCGCTGCTTCGTCGCTGCTGCGTCGCTGCGTCGCTGCGTCTCTGACCCTTAAATCTGTTTCTGAGTGAATGAAGAATATCTGAGGTTCTTCTTCTTCACGTGTTCGGACTCTGTGACTCCAGCTCCAGCATGCTCTGAGTAACTCTGTGACACCGGATACAAGTGTAAAATAACATAATAATAACATTTCCAGTGGTTTTTTTTGTTATTTTCTGGGGTTCTGTGCAATAGTGAAGCTAAATCATGTGGAATGTTCTCTGCACGGCTCCTGTGCAGCGTCTGCACGCGAGCGTCGACTCGGCTCCGCGACGACGAGCGGATTCCTCCGTTTGTTTCCCGACTTTGTCCCTGAACCAATAAAGAAGCTGAAACATTTCCCTTCTGTTGCTTTTTGTCTTTGCTGTCGATGAAAAAGCGTCTCACTGAAGAAACAAGAGATCGTAAAACGTTCACAGGTCGATGTTTGTTTAGTTCGACGGAGCAGGAAGTAGTATTTTGAAAGGGTGTTACATCAGACTTGGAGGAAATGGACCCAGGGTCTTTCTTCAGCAGGAAAAACACATCCAATAAAACACGGGGATAGTTTTTGTTCTGTAACAACTATTAAGGTAGAAATCCAGGAGAGATGCTAACAGCCGGACGTGGCTAACAGTGGTTAGCTCGGGGCAGCACGGTGAAGGCATTCAAAGGTCTTTTTTAACCACTAATGCTGCTGAAAATAACAGCAAACCTCTGCAGCAGCAGGAGAAGAGTCCCTACACACACACACACACACACACACACACACACACACACACACACACACACACACACACACACACACACACACACACACACACACACACACACACACACACACACACACACACACACACACACACACACACACACACACACACACACACACACACACACACACACACACACACACACACACACACACGCGCGCGCGCGCGCGCGAGAAGAGTCCCTACACACAACAAAGCGTCATCAGCGTAGAGAGTGAAGCCAGAGTTTATTAAAAAACACAAAATTAAAGTGAAAGCGACACGTTTTTGGAGCTGACTTCAGCTGATGTGGGCTTTTATTTTGAAAAATGTAATAATAACAAAAAAGTTTCATTCACATTTCAGGAGTTTGTGATTCAATGAAACATGAAACAAAGTCTGTTTGAAACTTAAATGTTAATCTGTAAAAAACGACACAAGGACGGAAATCAAACCGGGTTCCTCCCGAGTGTGACGCAACATTTAAACGTCAACCTCAAACTAACTTCACACGAGTCCGAGTCCGTGTCATCAAACCTGCAAAAACGCACATAACAGAAGAAACCGACACAAAACAACTAAAAATAAATAAAAAGGATGAAAATCTGTACGACACAAACCTTTTAATCTTGTTCTCACGAGTCGCAACTTGTTCGCACAAGTCACTAACTTGTTCGCAAGTCTCTAACTTGTTCGCAAGTCTCTAACTTGTTCGCACAAGTCGCAACTTGTTCGCACGAGTCACTAACTTGTTCGCAAGTCTCTAACTTGTTCGCACAAGTCGCAACTTGTTCGCACAAGTCGCCAACTTGTTCGCACAAGTCGCCAACTTGTTCGCACAAGTCACTAACTTGTCGCACAAGTCACTAACTTGTTCGCACAAGTCACTAACTTGTCGCACAAGTCACTAACTTGTTCGCACAAGTCACTAACTTGTTCGCAAGTCACTAACTTGTTCGCACAAGTCACTAACTTGTTCGCAAGTCTCTAACTTGTTCACACAAGTCGCAACTTGTTCGCACAAGTCGCAACTTGTTCGCACGAGTCACTAACTTGTTCGCAAGTCTCTAACTTGTTCGCACAAGTCGCAACTTGTTCGCACAAGTCGCCAACTTGTTCGCACAAGTCACTAACTTGTCGCACAAGTCACTAACTTGTTCGCACAAGTCACTAACTTGTCGCACAAGTCACTAACTTGTTCGCACAAGTCACTAACTTGTTCGCACAAGTCACTAACTTGTCGCACAAGTCACTAACTTGTTCGCACAAGTCACTAACTTGTTCGCACAAGTCACTAACTTGTCGCACAAGTCACTAACTTGTTCGCACAAGTCACTAACTTGTTCGCACAAGTCACTAACTTGTTCGCACAAGTCACTAACTTGTTCGCACGAGTCGCAACTTGTTCGTAGAGTCACGTAAGTTGTTGTTTTCAGGTCCACGGGCTCCGTACGACGCCACAGTCATGACTCAAACGGCTGCTGTGACAGAATCAAGGAACCTTAGAAATGTTTTAACCATGAGAACAAAAGTAAAGAGAAGTGGCCTCGTGGTCCAAAGGTCACAGGTTCGATTCCGACCTTCAGGACGTTTGAGTTGAACCAGAATAATCTTCACCTTTTGTTTCTGAGTCGTTGGTGAAAGTCAGAGATCTGCTGATGAAAGTCGTCTGTTGTGCTGCGGCTGAAAAGGCGCCCGTGTCACGGCGCTCGGTCCCGTGACGGGTCCGTCCGCCGCGGGTCACGCCAGGCTCCTCCGCCGCGGGTCACGCCAGGCTCCTCCGCCGCGGGTCACGCCAGGCTCCTCTGCCGCGGCCTGATCCTCAGATACAGCTGGGAATCAAACGGGAAAGTTTCTCATTAAAACACTGAGGCTTCGTACGTAAGACTCTTAAACCTGATTACAGCAGATTTAACTGGGAGACACGGCAGAGTGACGGCGGCAGGGTCGGCGGTTCAATTCCCCCAGTGGACGAGGAAGCGGAAATTAGTCACTTTTCAAAGAAATCAGTGACGCTAAGATTTAACACAGAAGAAGAAGAAGAAGAAGAAGAAGAAGAACTAAAGTCTTGACTGAACTTCTTTGCTTCCACTGTTTTAACTGTTAAAGGACTTGAACCCACGCACGTCTGCGCCCCGTTGCCAGCGTCTGCTCCTGGTCTCACAGGTGAACTCACCCCCAGCAGGTTTCGGGGGATGTAGCCCTCGCGGTCGCCACATCTCGCCCACCACCACTCCGTCTCCACCTCGTCGTCCCGCCGCAGCACCGTCATGCAGTCGCCCTCCACGAAGCCCAGCTCGTCGTCCCCCTGAGGCTCGTAGTCCCACAGGGCGTACACCACGCCGCGGTTCATCACGCCCATCTTCTCCTGGACGCCTACACACACCCAGGGAGAACCACTTACAGACGACAGGTCGTAGATCAAACTTAGACCCTGAAACCCCCCCAGGGACCACAGGAGCTCCATGATCCCTGAAACCTTTACGTCGACCTCATTAGAGCTTCTTGAGGGACCCTAAAACCTCCTTGAAGGACCCGGACTCTGCCCTGACAGACTCTTAAACCTCCGTAAGGACGATGAAACTCCCTCAGAGACTCTTAAAGTGTACGCGGAGTCAATGGAACAGCTTAGACCTCATCCATGGTTCTTGAAACCACCTCAAGTGTTCCCCAAATGTCCCTCTAGGCCCCAGAAAACCATCCTCAAAGTCCCTGAAACGTCTTCAGATCATGGGAAGACTTTGGAAGAAGCCTTTTGAAACCTCCTCACGGACCTTGTTGTGGACTCTCTCTGACTCCGTGAGTCCTCTTACCTCACTGAACCTCCTTTTACAGCTCAGACCTGCTGAAAGACCGTCCACTGAACCACTGAACACCCAAAAACCAACCTCCTCACAGACCCTCAGGACTTCCTTGTGGACTCTAAAACCACCTTAAAGTCCTTTCATTAACTCTTAGAATGGAAGGAACCTCCATGGACGCCTTGGACCTGCTAAAAGACCATTTAACCGCATCACACATCCCCAAACACCTCCTCACGTGGTCCTCAAATCGAGGGTCCTGAATCTGAATCCTTGAACATCCCAAAAACCAACCTCGTCACAAACCCTCAGACCTCCTCGTGGCCTAAAGTCTTCTGAAACTAGTTATCTTCCCTAAAGACCCTCCTCAAACCGACTCAAGACCCTATGGACCACCTTAAAGACTTCTAGATTATCTGCATAGTCCCTTAAAACTCCCACAGACCCCCCAAAACCACCTCAGACATCACTGACCTCCTTTAAAAACCCTGGAACCTCTTTAAGTCTTACAGAACTCACTTTGGACCCAACTGGACTCTGGAGCCTCCTCGTGGTCTTCCTGAACTCCTCCGAGGACATCCACAATCAGCCTCAAATGATGGTTCATCACCTGACTGACTACTTGAACCTACCAAAGGGTCCTAAACCCCAATCAGGGACCACCCTAAAATCCACTTAAAGCCCAATAAACCGTATTAAAGAACCCTGGATTTTCCTCATCCTCCCTTAAAACTCCCACAAAGACCCCCCAAACCCAACTGAACTCCTTTCATCACCCTGGAACCTCTTTCAGTCTTACAGAACTCACTTTAGACCCAACTGGACTCTGGAGCCTCCTCGTGGTCTTCCTGACCTCCTCCAAGAACACCCACAATCAGCCTCAAATGGTTCATCACCTGACTGACTACTTGAACCTACCAAAGGGTCCTAAACCCCAATCAGGCCCACCCTAAAATCCACTTAAAGCCCAATAAACGCTTAAAAAACCCTGAATTTTCCGCATACTACCTTAAAACTCCCACAAAGACCCCCCAAACCCACCTCAGACAATCAGCCTGGAACCTCTTTAAGTCTTACAGAGTTCAGGGGTTCAACAAAAACCTCCTCACAAATCCTTAGAACTTCCTTGTTTGCTCTATAACCTTCTCAAACTCTTTGGACCCATTTAACCCAAAAATCCACTTAAAGCCCAATGAACCATCTTAAAGAACCCTGGAGTTTCTACATCCTCCCTTAAAACTCCCACAAAGACCTCATCAGCTCATCTTCACCCAGTTATCCTGGATCAGGTCTCAGGGGCAGCAGCTCCAGCCTCTGGTCCTGGATCAGGTCTCAGGGGCAGCAGCTCCAGCCTCTGATCCTGGATCAGGTCTCAGGGGCAGCAGCTCCAGCCTCTGGTCCTGGATCAGGTCTCAGGAGCAGCAGCTCCAGCCTCTGGTCCTGGATCAGGTCTCAGGGGCAGCAGCTCCAGCCTCTGATCCTGGATCAGGTCTCAGGGGCAGCAGCTCCAGCAGGGACCCCAAACTTCCCTTTCCCGGGCCACATTAAGCAGCTCTAACTGGGGGATCCTGAGGCGTTCCCAGGCCAGTGTGGAGATCTAATCTCTCCACCTGGTCCTGGGTCTTCCCCGAGGCCTCCTCCCAGCTGGACGTGCCTGGAACACCTCCCTAGGGAGGCGCCCAGGGTTCATCCAGACCAGATGATCCTGAACCACCTCAACTGGCTCCTTTCAACACAAAGGAGCAGCGGCTCTACTCCGAGTTCCTCACGGATGCTGACCTCCTTTAAAAACCCTGGAACCTCTTTAAGTCTTACAGAGTTCACTTTGGACCCAACTGGACTCTGGGGCCTCCTTGATCCAAAATCAGCCTCAAATGGTTTATCACCCCATTGACTACTTGAACCTACCAAAGGGTCCCAGAACCCAACCAGGGACCCCCCAGCCTCCCTGTGGAGGTTCTGTTCACTGTTGCGCGTTAGATACCCGCCCTGTTGTCTCACCGTAGAGGAACTGGGAGCACTGGGCGTAGCCGTCCTCCATCTCCTCACATTTGTCGGCGGCCGTCTGCAGGTCGCTGTACGTGGTGGCGAACACTGCCGCCCCCGACTCCACCAGGAACTTACAGACCTGAACGTTGTTGCAGGAGGCGGCGCAGTGGAGGGGGGTCCTGGAGGAGAAGGGTTCAAAAGAAGCGTTCAGACCCAGACATCCGCGTCACCTCCAGGGTTTCATTCAGTCAAACTTTTCAGAGAACGTCGTCTGATGTGAAACGTTTGAAGTTGAAGTTTTGGTTTTGAGCAAACACAGGTTATTGTGCTTAACATCACCTGCGTTATAGATCGTGATAGATTCATAAAGATGAAGAAGCAGAAGCAGAAGAAGAGGAAGAGGAAGAGGAAGAAGATGCAAATGAGCATCTTTGCTGTAATCCGCACTTTTACAGTGATGTGTTGTCATCGTTGTTCATTAACGTGCATCTCTTACAGACTGGATCGTGGTTTTCTGGATGTTGCTCTGCAGATATGAAATGACCTAAATCCGTCATATTTCCCTGCACTCATCACTTAAACTTCTCTTTTTTGATCCTTTGGGACAAACTTCGCAAGGAAATTGAGTTTCCAGCAGTTTAAAAAACACAAGTGAGGTTTAAAACCATACATAATAAGAAAAACAACAAACTCTTAGTAAATAAATACAGGAAGTGAAACATACGGGGTGTGAGGTAGATGTGAGAGGAAAAATCAAACTCACAGAGAGTTCAAAGTTTCAGATCAAACATGTTTGTTTATGACAAATGAGCAGAAAGATTCAATTACTGCACAGAAAAAGAGAAATATAGACGTGTGCAGCGCCGTCCCGTCTTTAATCAACAAGTAAACAAGTAAACAAGGAAACAGCATCGATGTTGTTGTGCCGTCGTGTTCGAACTCACCAGCCGTCGCTGTCGGCGGCGTTTGCGTTGACGCCGTACTGAACCAGGAACTTGACGATCTCTGTGTGACCGGCGCAGACGGCGTTGTGCAGCGCCGTGATGCCCTCGTCGTTGGGCGTGCTGGGGTCGTCCACCTACAGGACGGCGTGCGTACGAAAGGCCATTTACGTCAGTACAAAATAAAGAAATGTGAAATAAAAAGAGAAATAACTTAAACGTCTCTGATGTTTAAAAATGAGGACGGCGTGTGACTCACGTCGTAGATGACCCTCTGGACGAGGTCGTACTCGCCCTCCAGAGACGAGTCCAGCAGCAGCGCCAGAGGGTTGAACTTGACCCGCATGCTGTGGTCGATCCGCTCCGAGCCGGCTTTGCGGAGGATCGACCTTTTACCCTGACAGGAAATGAAGCTTTTCTTTAATCGTTGAGGTGAAGTGACCCTTTAAGAAGCAACGCGTCAACTCATCAACCAGAAAATACGTCCTCCGCAACGTCACACACGGAGAGAAGCGCGTAGATGCTTCATCAAGACCTCCATGTTAGAACCAGTCCCCATAGACCTCCATGTTAAAGTGAACCAATCCCCATAGACCTCCATGTTAAACTGAACCAGTCCCCATAGACCTCCATGTTAAACTGAACCAATCCCCATAGACCTCCATGTTAGAATGAACCAGTCCCCATAGACCTCCATGTTAGAATGAACCAATCCCCATAGACCTCCATGTTAGAATGAACCAGTCCCCATAGACCTCCATGTTAATGAACCAATCCCCATAGACCTCCATGTTAAATGAACCAATCCCCATAGACCTCCATGTTAAATGAACCAATCCCCATAGACCTCCATGTTAAACGAGTCAACACTCACCGGGGGCACCGTGACCTGTCCTGTGACCTCCGGCGGCTGCAGTTCGTGGGCGTCCTCTCCCTGATCCCCCTCGCCAAAGGTCGGGTAAGGAGGGGGCGGGTAGGGGGGGAACTCATCGGCGAAGAAGTCTTGGGGGACGGAGGCGGACGGACACACGTCCTCCTCTTCCTCCTCTGGCGGGGGGGGCAGAGAGCAGCAGGAGGCGGGGTCAGGGATGGGGGAGCGCGGCGGCAGAGGGGGCGGGGTCAGGCTGTCCTCCGGGCTGTTCTCATCGAGCAGCTCGTTGTCGTCGCCCCCGGACATCACGGCGCCGCCCCTCCCGTCCTCGTGAGGCTGAACGCACAACCCGGCTGGACCGACCGTCTCCATGGGGATGGTTTCCATGGCGGCCAGAGTGGTTTTCTGGTAGAGCAGCTTCTGGATGTTGGGACCCGTCGGGCCCTCGGGCTCCGTGATGGAGCTGCGTTTCTTCAGGGGCCGGGGGGCGTGGTGCAGCCGGCGCCGCAGGGCCTCCAGGTCGGCGTCGCTGGGGTTCCTGTGAGGGTTGGACAGGAAGGGGAGGAGCTTGGTGGGGCTGAGCGGTCGCGGGGGTCCGCCGCGTTCTGCCGCCTCTGTTCCGACGCCTTCGCCGCCATCGACCTCGCTCCCGTCGGACACACAGCACCCAGAGGTCGTGACGTCTGAGGCGACAGGCTGCTGCCCGCCGCAGGCTGCGAGCACGGGTTTCCCATAAACTGTGAGGAGGAGACGTGACAGTTATTAAATATTTGATACCACGGCTCGATTTGTTCGTCCGTCTGTCGGCAGCATTACAGAAAAACCACAGGTCCGATTCTCAGGGGACGTGGTGGACCAGTGGGACATGGGACATAAACAGTCAGAGTAACAGGAGTCGTAACAGTAACCGTGGTGGTGGCCGTGGCGGTGGCGGTGCGTTACCTCTGGGCTGGCTGCGGGGCAGGGTGCCCTGGCCGCCCGGCTGGTAGCCCTTCCCCTGCTGGGTGTACATGGAGTAGATGGACGAGGCCGCCACGGTCTGAGGCTTCTGCAGCACGGGGGGCGGAGCCTCCGAGAGGTCGGGGGTGTACGGACGTACGGCGGCCGCCGGGGGACTCTCCTGCTTGTTGGGCAGAGGGAGTGTGTGGCTGTGGCTGGAGAGGACCCCCGGGGCCCTGAGGTGGCCCCCCACCGGACGCACCTTGCCGGGGAAGGTCCCGGTGCTGTAGGGGGGCTTGGAGAAGGTTGGCGGGCCAGACGAGCAGAACGGTTTGGGCTTACTGGGAACCGGAGGTGGCGCCGCCATCTTGGGCAGACCTTTACCAGAAGCCTAAAGGTGAAACATCACATGCAGGTGGTCAGAGGTGGAAGGAGCCAAAAACACAGGAAGTGAGAGTCTGTTGGTACCTGATTGTCCCTGAGCAGGTTCTCTGTGATGTGATTGGTCCGTGAGGGGACGGGGGGCGGGATGTCCGACCCAGAGAACGCCTTCTGTTCTGTGAGGGTCTTAGCGCCTACGAGAGGGATCAGAGGGGCGTCATTATCAACAGCAACGCTTCAACTGAGCGGAGTTTTATGGTCGTCCTTAACACTCGAACGAAAAAACAGTTATTCGACTTCACTTTGTCCGTTTGTGAAGATTTCTCCTAAACTCAGCAAACGTTAGCATTAGCATTAGCTACTGCCTCATATTCATATTTAAGCATAACATTTCAGAAAACAGAAAAACATAATTGTCTTAATTGTCTTTAAAACTCACATACAGGAAGTCATTCGTTGAATCAATAGTGTCGTTGAACGCACCGACAAAACAGACGCCGCTGGAAACAACATCATGATGAAATCTGCTCTGACCAGCTGTAGAAGAAGAACTTAGATCCTGTACCGCAGGAAACGTTTGGTCTTGATACTACGACTTTTATTCTGAAATACCATGACTTTTATTCTGAAATACCACAACTTTTATTCTGAAATACTACGACTTTTAGTCTGAAATACTACGACTTTTAGTCTGAAATACTACGACTTTTGGTCTCGACTTTGGGAAAAAAACTTTATTAAGCTGAAAGAAGGAGAATTTTCTGAACACGTGAAGAAACACTTCCTCCTTCAGTTCGTCACAAACATTCAACACCAGCTCATCTGCAGATACGTGGTTTTCACCGGACGGGAAGATCCTGAGAAACTGTCGTCTGAATAAAAACTAAAGCTGTCGAACGATAAAATACTGGTAGCACAACATCTCCTCTGTACGCAGGTATCAGAACATGGAAATACTCCAGTAACGTACCTCAGATTGAGACTTAAGTACCGCACCGGGGTGACTGTTCTTCTCTGGGTCGCACTGACCTGAGTTGTGGCCGCTGAGGCTGGACATGCGCGGCAGCGTGGAGGCGTGGCTGTAACCTCCACCGGACTCGAACGAGCTGCTCCAGTCGGAGAGTTTGGTGATTTTTGAGGAGGTGAAACCTGAGCAGAGAAACACGCTGAGTTCACGTGCGTCCTCCCTTTCAACCAACGTTCAGAGAACCTTCCGGCTCCTCACCTGAGGCGGGTTTGACCGGTCTGGGCGGCGGCTTCAGGGACGAGTCTGGCATGGGCAAGGTGGCGGTGCCGTCCGGGTACGCCGGCTTCACCAGAACCTCGTTGCGGGGCGGCACCGAAGGCCCCTGAGAGCTCGTCGTGGAGGACGACTGGATGTACGGCCCCACTGCCGCCACTCTGGAGCCTGCGCCGTGCTGAGGCGCCGCGCCGTCTGACGCCACCTGGAGGAAGGAAAGGAAGACGGCGTTCGCTTCATACTCTGGGTTCTTTAAGCGAATCTCTGCAGACACGACATGTAAAAAGTCCAGCTGGTTAGTTTGGCGTGTGCTCACCGGCGGGTTCTCCTTCTGCTGCAGCGCCGCCTTCTTCTTCCAGAGCCGCTGTCGGAGCTCGGCCAGACGCCGGTCCATCGCTGCCGCCTCCAGGTTCCTCTTGTTCAGGCTGTCTCTCTGCTGCTGCAGCCGGCCGCTCTGATCCTGGTTCAGCTTGTTCCTCAGCTGGAGGTCGAGGACAAACAGACGTGAAGGGACGAAGCTAACATTGCTAACAAAGCTAACAAGTCCACGTTAGCTGGTTGGGACGGCCATTTTGAGCCTCACGCAACAATAAGGTCTGAATCCAGTTAATTTATAAGATAATAAACATTATTAAAGTTTCAACGGCCTTACGCTCCGTTGCTTCTAGTCACGTTATGTTGCTTGAACCGCGTGACCAGGGCCGGAACATTCAACTCGTGAACCAATGAGAGCCGGTCTGGGAGCGATGGACAGTCTAAAGCAGGGGGGGGGGGGGATTGCGGTCCTGGAGGGCCCCTGTCCTGCAGGTTTTAGTTTCTCTCTGCTCCGACACACCTGAGTCTGATGATGAGCTCGTTATTAAGCAGCTGAAGCTCACAGGTGTGAAAGTGGTTAGACTCAGGAGTGTTAGAGCGGGAGACACAGGGGCACTGGGCGGCCCTGCTCTAAGGCCTGAACCAGGGGCCGCCTCAGCAACACTCTGAACCAATCACAACCACCCAGTGAACTTTACTGCAGTATAAAGCCTCTGTGAAAGGGGGGGGGGGGCTCTGGCTCTCTCTGCCTTGTTGGTCGCAGCAGCAGCAGTTTGGCTGAGAGGACGACGGTTGTTTCTGACCCCACAGAGAGTCTTTGCTGTTTTTATAATAAACTTTTTTAACTTTAAGAAGTGTTCTGGCTTTCCCTGAGTAACGAACACGACTCTAGCTAACGTTAGCTTTGTTGTTAAGGTGCAACCAGACATTTTTCAACGACCACAATGTTCCAGTGAAGTGCGATGAAGTGAAAACCGACTGTGAGAGGGTCGAAGTCCTGAGACTGACTCAGAAAACACCCAAAACAAGCTCATTTGGTCTATATTAATGCTCACAGTTGCCGTGGATACGCATCACTAAACCTCTAAATACCCAAAGTAACCGTCGGCCATTTTGGAGATGAAGTCCCACCTGCAGCTCCTTGTAGAGGCGCTCCAGCTCCGCTGTGGAGGAGCTGCTGTGATGATGGTGAGGAGGAGGCGGAGGCTCCAGCCTGCTGCTCCTCAGCGCCTCCAGCTGGTCGCTCAGCTCCTCCACCCGCGACACGGCGAGCAGCAGCTCCCTCTGCTTCTGCTGGAACAGACCCGTCATCTGCTCGATCTCCTCCACTGGGACAGAGAGAGGAGGGCAAAGGTATTTAAAAAGCACTCTGAACGACCTTCTGTCGCTGAATCTGTGCGTCACACTGACCCAGTTTGCTGTTGCTGAGGCGCTTCTGCTCCACCTGCCCCCTGATGGCCCGGACCCGCCTCAGTTTGGCCTCCTGGTTCTGAGCGTTCTCTCTGAGCTGCTGCAGCCGCTCCTGTTCAGACGTCTCCTGATGCTGCTGCCGCTGATCCTGCAGCTTCAGGAACCGCAGACGCTGCTCCTGCAAACACGCTCCGTCAGTACGCATGTTTCACACGAATACTAGCATTAGCACTATTATTATTATTAGCAGTATCATTAGCATTTGCGGTATTGTTAGCATTAGCATTATCATTACCCCTAGCCTTAGCTGTATCATTAGCATTATCCTTAACAGTATCATTAGCAGTATCATTAGCATTAGCTGTATCATTAGCATTATCCTTAACAGTATCATTAGCAGTATCACTATTATTAGCAGTATCATTAGCATTAGCCTTAAGAGCATCATTAGCAGTATCATTAGCATCATCATTATTATTAGCAGTATCATTAGCATTAGCAGTACCATTAGCATAATCATTATTATTATCATTATTATTATCATTAGCCTTAGCTTTATCATTAGCATGTTGAGTGTTTCGTACTTTGGATGCTAACAGCTGCTGCTGAGCGTTGATCTGCTGCTGCTGTCGAGTCGCCAGATCCTGCAGGTCGCTCAGCGTCAGGAGAGGATCTGAGATCTGACACACGCATGCACACGAACACACAGAGTTAATAGTTGATTAATATAGTAATATATATATATATATATATATATATATATATATATATATATATATATATATTAATAGCATTTGCAGCTCTACTCTGTTGCTGTGAAAGCGTCTCACCCCGTTCTCCAGACACGTTTTCACCTGGTTCCTCTTCATCCTCTGATCTGCAGCTCTGGATCCACCTGGACAGGAAAACACCGTCAGTGTCCGTGATGCTGCAACGTTTGAGCTACGACCAATCACAGCAACTAAACGTGACCTACGACCAATCACAGCAACTAAACATGACCAACGACCAATCACAGCAACTAAACGTGACCTACAACCAATCACAGCAACTAAACATGACCAACAACCAATCACAGCAACTAAACATGACCAACAACCAATCACAGCAACTAAACATGACCTACGACCAATCACAGCAACTAAACATGACCTACGACCAATCACAGCAACTAAACATGACCTACGACCAATCACAGCAACTAAACATGACCTACAACCAATCACAGCAACTAAACATGACCAACAACCAATCACAGCAACTAAACATGACCTACGACCAATCACAGCAACTAAACATGACCTACGACCAATCACAGCAACTAAACATGACCAACGACCAATCACAGCAACTAAACATGACCTACAACCAATCACAGCAACTAAACATGACCAACAACCAATCACAGCAACTAAACATGACCTACGACCAATCACAGCAACTAAACATGACCTACGACCAATCACAGCAACTAAACATGACCTACAACCAATCACAGCAACTAAACATGACCTACAACCAATCACAGCAACTAAACATGACCTACGACCAATCACAGCAACTAAACATGACCTACGACCAATCACAGCAACTAAACATGACCTACAACCAATCACAGCAACTAAACATGACCAACGACCAATCACAGCAACTAAACATGACCAACAACCAATCACAGCAACTAAACATGACCTACGACCAATCACAGCAACTAAACATGACCAACGACCAATCACAGCAACTAAACATGACCTACGACCAATCACAGCAACTAAACATGACCTACGACCAATCACAGCAACTAAACATGACCTACAACCAATCACAGCAACTAAACATGACCTACGACCAATCACAGCAACTAAACATGACCTACGACCAATCACAGCAACTAAACATGACCTACAACCAATCACAGCAACTAAACATGACCTACAACCAATCACAGCAACTAAACATGACCTACAACCAATCACAGCAACTAAACATGACCAACAACCAATCACAGCAACTAAACATGACCTACAACCAATCACAGCAACTAAACATGACCAACGACCAATCACAGCAACTAAACATGACCTACGACCAATCACAGCAACTAAACATGACCAACGACCAATCACAGCAACTAAACATGACCTACAACCAATCACAGCAACTAAACATGACCTACAACCAATCACAGCAACTAAACATGACCTACGACCAATCACAGCAACTAAACATGACCTACAACCAATCACAGCAACTAAACATGACCAACAACCAATCACAGCAACTAAACATGACCTTCAACCAATCACAGCAACTAAACATGACCTACGACCAATCACAGCAACTAAACATGACCTACGACCAATCACAGCAACTAAACATGACCTACAACCAATCACAGCAACTAAACATGACCTACGACCAATCACAGCAACTAAACATGACCTACAACCAATCACAGCAACTAAACATGACTTACGACCAATCACAGCAACTAAACATGACCTACAACCAATCACAGCAACTAAACATGACCTACAACCAATCACAGCAACTAAACATGACCTACAACCAATCACAGCAACTAAACATGACCTACAACCAATCACAGCAACTAAACATGACCTACAACCAATCACAGCAACTAAACATGACCTACAACCAATCACAGCAACTAAACATGACCAACGACCAATCACAGCAACTAAACATGACCTACAACCAATCACAGCAACTAAACATGACCTACAACCAATCACAGCAACTAAAGGGGACCAACAGAAGATTTAACCAGAAGCCCTTGGGGTTTAGAGAGAGGCACAGACAGGAAGTGAGACAGGAAGTGAAGGATAAAGGACACGTGAGGCTCATGAGGGGATTTCCTCGTTCATACAACAGAAAAAAACCCAATTCCTGGAAAAACCCCCGTGAGTCCAGCAGCTGCAGACTCGGCCTAAGCTGATTAGAGTCACTGGAGTCCCTGGACCCGCGTCAGGACCGCCACAAAAACAACTGGATTACTGCGGCGGCCCTCTGACAGCCAGCCGCACCCCCAGCACCCGGGTTCTGCTGGAGACCCAGGTTCTCCTGGAGACCGGGACCCAGAGGGAGATCCTCTGACGAGCACTTGGTAAAAGTTCCCGGCTGCCGACTGAGAACGAAGCAGTTTCTGTTTCTGAGTCTCTACAGACCAGACCAGATTAAACCAGACCACATAGGACCAGACCAGACCAGACCAGACCAGACCAGGCCAACTGTAAACCTGAACCCGCAGAGTTAAAACAGCCAAAGGTTCTTAGAAACATTGAGTCCAGCAGACGTGTCCCCCCTCCTGTTCCTGGTGGAGGACTTTGGAGCCCCCCTGTGTGTGGAGGTGTCTCTTACCGGACTCCCGTCCTGGATCCCTCTGGTGACGCAGGAGGTAACGGACCTCCCCCCTCTGCTGCCCCCATCGCTGCAGCACCTCCAGCATCCGCTCGCCCTCTCCGACTACGTGTTCTGATCGGCCAAGGACCAGAGAGGAGAGACTTTTAGTTTTATTATTATTATTATAATTATTAATTTTATTGATCAAAAAGTGGGACATGAACGGCCGCCACCCGTGAAAGGATCTCTGCTCGCATGTTGTGTTTGAATAAATGTGGTTTTGTTTGAAAATGTAAACGTTTTATTTTTAATTTGTTTTAAAAATCTGAAAAGTTTCGTTTGGTCCTACGTAAAACGCCGTAATCACACGACGGCGTTTCAGGATTTTCTGATGAATCTGTTTTTTACGTTTGTTTCAGTGAAATCAGAAAAACGTCTCCAGACGACCGCGCTGAAAAAGTGCCGACACAGCGTCACAGAACTCACCGGAGCCTCTCCACAGCTCGGCCAGGTGGCAGTCGGCCTCGCCCGGCTCCTTGCAGAGCTCCACCACGTCCCTGCACAGCGTCTCCGGCGTGACGGGGACCTCGCTGAAGTGCTGCTCGCTGTTGCTGAGGTACACGGTGAGGAACATCTGAAACACAGCAGACGAGACGAGACGGGCTTTAATTCACGTCTCCAGACAAAAACGAAGTCGTTCAGAGACGTTTCAGCTCCAAAGGCTCCGTTCTTTAACCGTTTCTGCACAAATCGATGTAAAAGCAGATGGACTCGAACAGCAGCGTGGACGTGACGCACTCTTCACCTGTGAGGAAGCTTATTTAAGACTCTAATAGATATATTTGGACATAACTCCCATGATGCACTGGGCCATCTGCTACTCCAGCAGGGTGTCAGGCCCAGAGCCAGATCCCCTCCCACAGCCCACAGCCTCCAGCCCTACGGCCTGCACGGAGGCAGCGTTCCCCAGCCCTGCAGCCTGCACGGAGGCAGCGTTCCCCAGCCCTGCAGCCTGCACAGAGGCAGCGTTCCCCAGCCCTGCAGCCTGCACAGAGGCAGCGTTCCCCAGCCCTGCACAGAGGCAGCGTTCCCCAGCCCTGCACAGAGGCAGCGTTCCCCAGCCCTGCACAGAGGCAGCGTTCCCCAGCCCTGCAGCCTGCACAGAGGCAGCGTTCCCCAGCCCTGCAGCCTGCACAGAGGCAGCGATCCCCAGCCCTGCAGCCTGCAGAGAGGCAGCGTTCCCCAGCCCTCCTTTATCCCTAGGAGGCTGGTGCGGAGCCACGCGGCGCTCTGAGGCTCATCGGACGCTACTGAGCTGCGTGAACGCGTTTCTCCGTGGAGCTGCTCGTAGGATTAAGTTCTTTCTTCCCATTTCGTTTGGAGGCAGCAGATCAAGTCAAACATCACAGAGAGAAGTGGGATGGGGTTCACAGAGTCGGCATCAAACAGCCGAGCGTGTGAAACAGCAGCGGGGGTTCTGGGTATTTGGGACTTTTTTTAAAAAGGGAATATTCACTTTGACCGTCACAGTCGACTCAGAGCTGCAGAGTGAAATGAACCTTCGACGTGAGTTATGGTGTGCAGAGGTGGCTCATGGGAGATTTATCACGTCACAGTATTTCAGACGCCGAGGTCTCTCCAGCGTGCTCTGGGTCCGGCGTGCTCCGGGTCCGGCGTGCTCCGGGTCCGGTGTTCTCTAGCCCGCAGACTCTGGACGTGCCCTATAAAAACCTCTAACGCCCAGAAAGACCCTGATCAGATGACCCGCCTCAGCCGGCCCCTCTCTACACCAGCGCCCTCCTGATGTCTGAGCTCCACGCCCCCGACACACCACACCGAGATCCACCAACTCTGACAAACTAACGGAAAGACCCGTCTGGTTCTGTGTCACGCACGGTCGGCCCTCGTCGGCTTGATTTCGGCTGATTCAGCGCGGTGAACGGTCGTCGGTGAGAGAAGTGACTGTGATCGGCTCGAGAAGGGAAACAGGAAGTGAGGAGAGTAAACGTTGACTTGGGGGGGGGGGGGGGGGCGTCGTCTCTGAGTCCTGAAACCCTGCGGAGGGAACTCTGTGCCTCTTGTATCCGCGGCCTCGTTCTTTCAGTGAAGATCGCGTGTAGTCGATCTTCTGGCTCAGCTCACGTTTCACCGCGGCGGTCCGACACAACGGACGCATCGCTGCTGTTTACCCTCGTGATTGAGACCCTGAGATACTTAAACCAGGTAAACGAGGGAGTGACTCTCAGCGCGACCGCTCCACGCTTTATAAAGCGGTCCGGTGCGAGCGAGCTGGCGGTCCAGGGTCCGATGAGGCCGACAGAACCTGCATCGTGTTTCAAACCCAAGACCCTCAGAGACGAAGAGGAGGTAGCCGCCCTACATTCGCCTCTGAGGGAGAAACTGGAGCACCGCTACCGTGCTTCAGGTTCATGCAGATGAAGTGGGTCAACGCCGTCAGTCACCGACACACGAGTGCGACCGGAGGAAACGCAGCGGCCAATCAGAGACGAGAGACGAGAGGCTGTCGGCCCCTCGGGACGACAACAGGGCGGGGGGGGGGGGGGGGGGGGGGGGTGAGCGAGGGGCCCAAAGAACCTCGATACGTCCTGAGAACAGACTGAAGAAAGTGAAAATAGATGCAAAACCAGCACAAAAAGATGCAAAATGAGTAAAAATAGATGCAAAACCACCACAAAAAGAACTAAACAGTTAAAAATGGAGGTAAAATTAATTTTGTTGTCTTGTTTTTACGTAAACGTTTATTATTGTTTATGATTTTCATGTGAACTGTTGTTTACAGTGTATGCATTAGACTGTGTGTGTGTGTGTGTGTGTGTGTGTGTGTGTGTGTGTGTGTGTGTGTGTGTGTGTGTGTGTGTGTGTGTGTGTGTGTGTGTGTGTGTGCAGACCTCGTTAAACTCTTAATCCAGTCAGGAATTAGCGCAGCGTCACTTTAATCCCACAGCAGCTTTTCTGCTGCGTGAGAGTTAATGAACAACAGCTTCACCACAAATAA
>NC_139827.1:952867-960367 GCF_963691815.1 Echiichthys vipera | reverse complement strand
AAACAACTACAGAGGGATGCAAAACTACTACAGAGGGATGCAAAACTACTACAGAGGGAAGCAAAACGACTACAGAGGGATGCAAAACAACTACAGAGGGATGCAAAACACCTACAGAGGGATGCAAAACAACTACAGAGGGATGCAAAACGACTACAGAGGGATGCAAAACTACTACAGAGGGATGCAAAATGACGACAAAGACACACAACGACAACAAATAGACGCAAATTAACCACAAAATGAACACAAGAACATGTAAAACGAATACAGATAAATCACAAAATGACCATAAGAAGTTGTAACAGGACAAAAAATAGACAACACGACCACACAGAAACATAAAACGACTAAAAATGATTCACAAAAACATGCAAAAACACTAAAAAGATGCAAAACTACTATAAATCAACACACAACCACGATAACAAGACGCAAGCGAACCACAAGAAAGTGTGAAAACGACTAAAAATAGACACAAAACGGTGAAACAAGCATAAAACCACTAAGAAAAAGATGCAAAACAATCACAAAAACATGTAAACAGAGTAAAAAGATGCAAAATGATGATAAACAGACGCACACGAAGAACAAGAACGTGTGAAAACGACTAAAAACAGACTAAAAATATATGAAAAACAATCACAAAGGGATGCAAAACGACTACGAAGACACAACAGAGACACAAGCATAAAACAACAGATGCAAACGATGCTTCTACACGTTCCTGTTCTTCATGTGCATCTATTTGTCCTTGTTTTGCATCTTTTTACATGTTTTTGTGATTGTTTTGCAACTATTTTTAGTGGTTTCACACTTTCTTGTGATTAATTTGCATCCATGTGTCGTTGTGTGTTGATTTATAGTAGTTTTGCATCTTTTTGCATGTTTTTCTGGTTCATTTGCGTCCGTGTGTCGTAGTCGTGTGTCTCTGAGGTCGTTTTTCATCTTTTTATGAAGCTTTTGCAGAAGATTTTTAGTCTCAGTCTTTTTTTTCCTGTTTAAATAAAATAAAATAAATAAACTGACGTCATGGAAACACACTGACGGGTTCACGCTCACGCTGCATTCACTCGTCTTTACACCTGAAACTGATCAAACACACTCCGGCCTCCGCGTAGTGTCCGCGTCACACTCTGACGGCGTGTTCACGGACGTCAGCTGAGGCTGTGAACGCAGCGCGTGGCGCCGCGGCGGTGACCAGACAAAACCGCGCCCTCACGAACCTGAGAGGCGTGAACGATGGTTCCAACTTCCCCCAACATCACACTGTTCCACATGACCTTCAACAGCCTGTGTGTGTGTGTGTGTGTGTGTGTGTGTGTGTGTGTGTGTGTGT
Organism: Echiichthys vipera; assembly: GCF_963691815.1. Classification (NCBI taxonomy): domain Eukaryota; kingdom Metazoa; phylum Chordata; class Actinopteri; order Perciformes; family Trachinidae; genus Echiichthys; species Echiichthys vipera. The sequence goes on along the minus strand of NC_139827.1, from coordinate 959,028 downwards.
GTGTGTGTGTGTGTGTGTGTGTGTGTGTGTGTGTGTGTGTGTGTGTGTGTGTGTGTGTGTGTGTGTGTGTGCTCCTGGTCACTGTGGCAACAGTAACCAGGCAGCAGGACGAGCTGCGCTGCTGCAGGATGATGAGGCGCTCACAGATCTGCAGCTTCATGTTTCTGATGACGACACGTTCGTCGCCGTGACGACGCCACCGCCTGAATAACAACGAGGACGGAGAGAAGTCCAGGTGTTCCTCAAACGCAGCATCCTCCACCTCAACGGGTTCCTCATTTATCACACACACACACACACACACACACACACACACACACACACACACACACACACACACACACACACACACACACACACACACACACACACACACACACACACACACACACACACACACACACACACACACACACACACACACACACACACACACACACACACACACACACCTGTTCTCACAACAACAGCACCCAGCAGTATCTCAGTCCCTAGGTGACTTTGCTGGGAACCGAGGGGTCGCCGGTTCGAGTCCCTGTGTGGACCATGAATGGAGGGTGGACTGGTGGCTGGAGAGGTGTCAGTTCATCTCCTGGGCACTGCAGAGGTGCTGTCGAGCAAGGCACCGAACCCCCAACTGCCCCCTCGCTCTGACATCTCTCCATTGTGTGTGTGTGTGTGTGTGTGTGTGTGTGTGTGTGTGTGTGTGTGTGTGTGTGTGTGTGTGTGTGTGTGTGTGTGTGTGTGTGTGTGTGTGTGTGTGTGTGTGTGTTAATGTTAACGATGTCTGTTGCACTCTGTCACATTAGTTATTGTTTGATGTGTTTGATGTTTTTATGCTCATTGTTTCTCGGATCCTTTCATCTTTGTATTAAAACTGAACAATAATAAACAAATGAAGCTTCTTGAATCTTGAAAACACTTTTCTTCTGAACTCCAGTTTGTTTTTTTTCTCTTTGTCTTTAAAACTTTTAACAAAGAAAGAAAAAAACGCTTCATTCACAGAAAAACAGGAAGAGGAAGCTTTTGTCCTTCTTCCATTCACCGTTAAATTTAATTAAATTAAATTTAATTAAATTTAATTAAATTAAATTAAATTAAATTAAATTAAATTACATTAAATTAAATTACATTAAATTAAATTACATTAAATTATATTAAATTAAATTAAATTAAATTAAATTAAATTAAATTAAATTACATTAAATTACATTAAATTAAATTAATTTAATGAGCTGAATAAAACTTTAACAATGGCTCAAAAATCACATTAAAAAATCTGAAAGCTGAGATTTTTTTCTGTTCATTTAAAAAAGAGAAAAAGATTTAAGGACAAAATACGACTGAATAAATCTTTATTCAGAAATATATGTGTTTATTTTTACATTGATTTATTTATTTTATTTTTACATTTTTTTCCTGTATGTTTAAAATAGAGAAATTTATGGGTAAAATAAAAAGGCTTTAATAAATATTAATTTGATAAATAATAAAAATATATGTATTAATTATTTGCATTTATGTTTTACATTTTTTTCAGCATATTTAAATAAAGAGACATTTAATGTATAAATAAATATTCACAGAAATAAATTAACTAATGTGAAAATAAATATTTTGTATTATTTTATTTGTATTATTGAATTGTATTTTTACATTTATTAAATTTTTTAATTCTGTTTTTGTTTTTATTCGTCCTTATTTATTTCCATGTTTTCATTTTTACAGATTTATTATTTTACTTTAGATTAAAAAATAGAAATTTAATGTTTAAATATTTACAGAAATAAATAAACATAAATATTTTATTTTACCATTAAATTCTCCTTTTTTTATTCCTCCTTATTTCCACGTTTTCTGATTGTTTTTACACATTTATTATTTGTCTTAATTTTTCTTTAAATTAAAAATATATTAAATTCATATTATATTAAATATATAAATAAACATTTACAGAAATAAACCAACATAAATATTATTTTATTTTATTCCTCCTTATTAATTTCCACGTTTTTATATAATTTTACACATTTATTATTTTACATTTTAAAGGTTTTTAAACATTAAATTGTTGTTTTGTGTTTTTTGCAGAATGTGAATAATAAATAAAGGTTGTTGCCATGGAAACAGATGATTCAAGCAGAAGCGTGTTCACACTCACCGGCATCATCGTTCCTCCTGCACCGTTAATAATAATTATATTAATATTATTATTCCGGCTCCGGCTCGACCTGTTGCTCCCCCGGGGCCCGTGGTCCGGTCCGGTCTGGTTTGTTCCGGTCCGGTCCAGTTCGGTTTCCGGTTCCTCTCGTCGGGACCGAGGAGCTCTCTTCACCGCAGCTGCACGCGCCGGGGCTCGGGTCCGTGTGAGCGTCACCGTGAGCGGATCATCACACACCGGGCACCGGCGGCAGGGGGCGGGGCTCCGCTCACAGGATATCAGCACACCCGGGGCTCTTTCACAATAAGAGCCGCGTTTGTTGTTGGACTGAGGCTGCGACAGGAAGAGAGACAGTAACACTTCAAAAATAAAATAAATAACACTAAAAACAGGTTATTCAGACATTTTCATATGGAGAACAATAAATAATTAATATAAAGAACAATAAATAAATAAAAACAGAACAATGAAAAATAATTTGTTATTCAAACATGTCAAAAATATGAAAAACAATAAAAAGTAAATTACAACAAATACAAAAATAACACAAAAAAACAGCTTATTCAAAAATATTAATATAAAGAAAAATAAATAATTTAAAAATAAAAAAATAAAACAGAACAATAAAAAATAATTTGTTATTCAAACATTTATGTGAAGAGCAATAACAAATAAATTAAAACAAATGTTTAAAAAAATCCTAAAAACAAATAAAACACACTAAAAAAAACTCATTCAAAAATATTTATATGAAGAAAAATGTAAAATAAATAATAAAAAGGAGCCCAAGGATTCAAACAACAGTAAAAAATAGAAAATGTAACATGAACTAACAAACTAATAAAACCAGCAAAATAAAAACAATATGGAAAAAATAGGTTTTTAAAAATAAAAAGGGACCTTTAAAAAAACACTTATTTAAACATTAATATGAAGAACAATAAAAAATAAGAAGTTGTTAAAAAAAAAAGAAAAAAAGTTCCAACAAAGACGACATCATTTCCTTTTATCGATTCAGCGTTTTTCCCCTTTTATGATGTTTATTTATGAAACATTTATGAATATTTATAAAAGTCACTTTTAAAGTTTGTTTTGTCGTTGAACAGATTTCTGTTATTCAGTTTTTTACTTTTTTTTTTACAACTTGAGAAATATCAAACGTTACCCGCTTTTATTTTGAAGGATTTGCGATCGATGTTCCGGTTTCAAAATGTCCGCTGTGACGTAGCTCCTCACCAGGGTCTCCTAGCAACGGGAACAAACTCCGCCTCCTTTCTGCCATCCGTTCTGTTGCCATAGCGACCTCCGCCGGTGAATATTAAATATTAAATAATTAAAAATTAACGTTTTACTGAGTTTTAACCGCGAAACTTCATCAGTGACGTTAAGAAAATTAATTATATAAAATAAAACAATAGTTGTTACATTAAATGTTCCGTTTAAATATGTAAATGAGGCCCTTTAATAAGAAACTAATAAATCCTTGTTTTATATGTAAAACACATTTTAGATTTTTGTAACTTCAGTTTATTTTATTAAACATTAAATTCAATTGTTAAATCATAATAATGCATAAAAATATCAGAATAAAATAATAAAATTTGAGAGAAAAAAAACAAGAAATTTAAAATAAACACAATAAAACACAATTTAAAATAAATCATTTATTGGAGAAGAAAAATTAATACAGATTTGACAACAAATTGTTCATAAATGCAGAGAATTTTTTTTAGTATTATAGTAAAATATAATAAAGTGTTTAACCTTCAAAATAAGAGCGTTAGAAAATATCTATAAACAACAACATGCACCAGTTTAACCAGAACAACAATAATAAACAACAACATGCACCAGTTTAACCAGAACAACAATAAACAACAACAACATGCACCAGTTTAACCAGAACAACAATAATAATAATAATAATAATAATAATAAACATGCACCAGTTTCAGACATGAATTCTGATTTAAAGTCTCTTAATCTTTCCCCTAAAACCAAACTTTTATTTTGAAAGCGGAAGTGCCTTGCTCCCCTGACGTCACCGCGGTGATAGACGTGCACGCACGTGGATAATGGAGGTCAGGAAAACAACTTTAAATCCAGGTAAATAAACATTTTACCTTTATTAATCTCTATTTCCAGTGACGTCAGACTGCGTTTGGAATATGACGGTTTTAATATTCGTTATGTTTGATTGACGCCATTTTGTTGTTAAATACAGTCATTTACAGCTCACACGCTTCATTATAATGCAGTTATTAATTCTGAATATAAAAGTGTGATTAAAGAGACAATATTAAAAAGAACAAACTCATTTTTACACGAGTTGTCGCCTCTTGTTACGTGTAAACAACGTTAGCAACACGATAAAAACAAGCTAACAACAACAACATGGAGATTTCTGTAAATAAGCCGCGTCACCGCTGGATATAAGTTATCCCGAATACAAGTGCAGCTCTTACGGATACCTAACATTTATAAAGTCAAACACTAAACTGTTTTTATAAACGGTAAAACGCTATGAAAAATCAAAATACTGTTTTTTTTGCATGGAGTTCTGCGTAACGTCCCCTGCTCTATGAGATACCTGCATTGATTACGCCAGACTGTCCGAGAGAAGTAGACATTTTAGATATTCAGCACTAATTAAGTTACTTATCGGTGTTTTGTTGTAAATACGAACCCATGAGAGGACAGGGGAGCCTCTCCGGAACAGTTCGGCCGGCTTCTTGTCATGGTATCGGGTTTGAAACGTTACCAAAACCCGACTTTTACCGACGGAGCCGGTGCCGTTAAATTCATTTGTAACGAACGTAAAAAAACAAGATGGCGCCCATCGTCTTCCTGTCTATGCTCGATGCTGCCGCGAATGGCGGGAAGCGTCATAGCACCATTTTGTGTTTGAACTGTTTATTTTGTTTGTTTTTATTGTTTTAAACCTTTTTATTTAAACTTGGTTTTCATTACAATGAATTCCATTAATACTGAGAACATTTTAATATTTATACAATAAAATTATATTTATTATTTACACTGAATATTCAACTTTAGTCTGAAACGCTACGACTTTAGTCTGAAACGCTACGACTTTAGTCTGAAACGCTACGACTTTAGTCTGAAACACTACGACTTTAGTCTGAAACGCTACGACTTTAGTCTGAAACACTACGACTTTAGTCTGAAACACTACGACTTTAGTCTGAAACATTACGACTTTAGTCTGAAACACTACGACTTTAGTCTGAAACGCTACGACTTTAGTCTGAAACATTACGACTTTAGTCTGAAACACTACGACTTTAGTCTGAAACATTACGACTTTAGTCTGAAACACTACGACTTTAGTCTGAAACGCTACGACTTTAGTCTGAAACATTACGACTTTAGTCTGAAACACTACGACTTTAGTCTGAAACACTACGACTTTAGTCTGAAACATTACGACTTTAGTCTGAAACACTACGACTTTAGTCTGAAACGCTACGACTTTAGTCTGAAACGCTACGACTTTAGTCTGAAACACTACGACTTTAGTCTGAAACATTACGACTTTAGTCTGAAACACTACGACTTTAGTCTGAAACACTACGACTTTAGTCTGAAACGCTACGACTTTAGTCTGAAACGCTACGACTTTAGTCTGAAACGCTACGACTTTAGTCTGAAACACTACGACTTTAGTCTGAAACGCTACGACTGTAGTCTGAAACACTACGACTTTAGTCTGAAACATTACGACTTTAGTCTGAAACGCTACGACTTTAGTCTGAAACGCTACGACTTTAGTCTGAAACGCTACGACTTTAGTCTGAAACACCACGACTTTAGTCTGAAACGCTACGACTTTAGTCTGAAACGCTACGACTTTAGTCTGAAACATTACGACTTTAGTCTGAAACGCTACGACTTTAGTCTGAAACGCTACGACTTTAGTCTGAAACGCTACGACTTTAGTCTGAAACGCTACGACTTTAGTCTGAAAACGCTACGACTTTAG
>NC_139827.1:930367-947867 GCF_963691815.1 Echiichthys vipera | reverse complement strand
GCCCCCCCCCCCCCCCCCCCCCGACCCCTCCAACTTCTCCTTTGTGTCGCTGCTGTTACAAAAGTTATAAAAGACTTCAGCCTGAGGAGGGGTAAGAGTGTGTGTGTGTGTGTGTGTGTCCCTCACCAATCAGATGAACACAATACAGACAAAGACACAACGATGACAGAAACGGATCAGATTCAGATTTAAATAATGTCGATTATCACGGATCGATCAGTGAGCGTCTGCAGAGACACAGAGACACGACAGAAGTACAGAAAACATCAAAATCACACTCAGAACCACTACAAATGATCCAAAACCAGCACAAAAAGATGGAAAATGACTAAAAATAGATGCAAAACCAGCACAAAAAGATGCAAAATGACTAAAAATAGATGCAAAACCACCACAAAAAGATGCAAAATGACTAAAAATAGATGCAAAACCAGAAAAAAAAGATGCAAAATGACTAAAAATAGATGCAAAACCAGCACAAAAAGATGCAAAATGACTAAAAATAGATGCAAAACCAACACAAAAAGATGCAAAATGACTAAAAATAGATGCAAAACCACCACAAAAAGATGAAAAATGACTAAAAATAGATGCAAAACCACCACAAAAAGATGCAAAATGACTAAAAATAGATGCAAACCCAGCACAAAAAGATGCAAAATGATTAAAAATAGATGCAAAACCAGCACAAAAAGATGCAAAATGACTAAAAATAGATGCAAAACCACCACACAAAGATGCAAAATGACTAAAAATAGATGCAAAACCAGAAAAAAAAGATGCAAAATGACTAAAAATAGATGCAAAACCAGCACAAAAAGATGCAAAATGACTAAAAATAGATGCAAAACCAACACAAAAAGATGCAAAATGACTAAAAATAGATGCAAAACCACCACAAAAAGATGAAAAATGACTAAAAATAGATGCAAAACCACCACAAAAAGATGCAAAATGACTAAAAATAGATGCAAAACCAGCACAAAAAGATGCAAAATGACTAAAAATAGATGCAAAACCAGCACAAAAAGATGCAAAATGACTAAAAATAGATGCAAAACCACCACAAAAAGATGCAAAATGACTAAAAATAGATGCAAAACCACCACAAAAAGATGAAAAATGACTAAAAATAGATGCAAAACCAGCACAAAAAGATGCAAAATGACAAAATCATGAACATCCAGAATTTGGTTCTGGAGTCAGAGGAAAGTCCGGTACGTCGCCTACAGGTCTAAGTTTGTTTGTTTGTTTGTCAATAGAAAATAAAAATGACAGTAAAGCCGTTCTGGTGCGTCCCAGTTTTACTCTGAAGTCTGGATTTCTCTTTTTTTTAAGATAATTTTTTTGGCAGTTTTCAAACCTTTTATTTTGTAGGATAGACAGGAAATGGGGTGAGAGAGAGAGGGGGAGACACGCAGTAAAGGGCCGCAGATCGGAGTCGAACCCACGGCCTCTGCCTCGAGCTCCGTGTGTTTACGTGATGCTGGACGCACACACACATCAGTCTTAGTGTCCGATCTCTCGTTGGGTCGTTCCCAGTAACGTGCACCATTTAGTCTGTGAGGAGCACCAGAGCGTCATCTGCGTATTTGAGGAACTTGGTGTTGGGTGAGGGGTGGGTCCAAGCGTTTGTGTGTAAAGGGGGTACAGGAAGGGGCCCGGGACGCAGCCCTGTGGGGCTCCGGTGGTGGAGGTGAGGTGTGTTTACTCGCCCGTCTGTCGTCTGTCGGTGAGGAAGTTGTGGAGGAGACGGATCAGACGTTGAGGTGGAGCAGGTTCTGGATCAGCAGGCGTCTCTGGATCGTAGAGCTGAAGTCTGCAAATCGGATCCTGGCCGTCGGGCCTGGGGGATCCGGTCCCGTCCAGAGTACCCTGGAGGAAGTGTCCGTCTGAATCTCTCTTCAGACAGAGTTTGATTCTACGTACTACAGTTCGATGTCCTGGTCAGGTATGCGGCCGGTCCAGAATTTAACCACCACATTTATCACGTCTGTTTGGATCGAGGGTTCAACTGCCCAGCCTCTGCACCTGGAGTCCGAGGCGTTCAAGGCCTGAACCCCGAGGTCCCGGCGCAGAGGAGCGTCCTTGAAGAAGCAGATCTCATAGTCCTTTTTGTTTGGAACGGCTACGAACGAGGAAACATCGACTGGGTTCATCCAGGACGAGTCGCAGAGCAACACTTCTCCTACGTCGTCTCTGCCGGGAGGTTTGCCTCCTCCGGTACCTGAGACGGACCCAGACCTGGCCGAACTTTGAGGAGTAATGTGGAGCCATGGTGGCTCAACAAGGGGAAGCTCACAGGAGCGAGTCTGTTTTTTGTGTGGACCTACAGAACTCAGTTCATCAGAAGTGCCGCTGCGCCGCCTTTCCCTCTGCCACTCATCGAACTTCTCCGTGTTTGAACCGACTGGGACTGGATGCTGGACTTGTTGGCAAACTGGACCTGGATCAAGGTTCCACAAACGTTAAATACCGACGTTTCTGTGGTTTGCAGAAACGTAGAAATGATAGGGAAAAGAATTCTGGCGACTGCGCCGGATCGACTCCAAGTTCCAGGAGACACGAACGCATCTTTGGATCACGAACTTCTCCCTGAAGTTACGCCACGCCGACTCTCCCTCCTCCTCCAGGTGAACACGACTCTCCCTCCTCCTCCTCCTCCTCCAGGTGAACACGACTCTCCCTCCTCCTCCTCCAGGTGAACACGACTCTCCCTCCTCCTCCTCCTCCTCCTCCAGGTGAACACGACTCTCCCTCCTCCTCCTCCAGGTGAACTCGCCCTCCAGCGTTTCCATTCTCCTCTCTCTTCAGCTCCAAGTGTAACGGACGCCACACCACGCCCTGAACCCTGAACCCAAACCTCCGCCTCTCTCTCTCTCTCTCTTCCGATCCACGTCCCGGTCCTCATTGTTCCTTTTGAGACCCTGAACGTCATGAATAGCCAATAAAAGGCCCGTCGCCCCTGAAGAGGCAGCGCCGGCCTCCGTGCAGCTCTCAGCGTGGACACCATCTGTCCACCCGCCCCCTGAAAAGGATAATTGAGTGTCCCGGCGAGCGGAGAATGGACCTGATTTGTATTCTTTAGAAAGAGCCGCGGGTTTCACGCCACATCTGCCCCCCGGCTCCTTTCACCCGTCAATTAGCACACTCAATTAAGCGCTCGTCATCCTTTCAGCGACACGCAGGGGCGCCGTCCGACGCCACGCCCGCCGAGGAGAAGTGGACACAAATGAGACTTTAGTGAGTGTTTTCTTTGGGGAGAGGGAGGAGGAACAATGTGAGTCCTTCACTGAGGAGGGTTTGTTCCCCGTTGTTCCCCAGATCAGGAGCTGCCTTTTCACCGGGATCAGTCGCAGGGTGAAGGAGGGCAGTCGGGCGCACGCAGGTCTGAGCGCAGGGGGGTGGGGGTGCACGCTGCCGTGGCCTGCAGGTCAGGGTCCAGATTTGAGACTTGTAGGTCCAGATTTGAGACTTGGGTCCAGATACAGGTCCAGGCGTGTGTCCCGGGTCCAGATGCGCATCCAGAAGCGTGTCTCGGGTCCAGACGCGGGTCCAGACGCGGGTCCAGACGCGTGTCTCGGGTCCAGATGCGTGTCCCGGGTCTAGACATGGGTCCAGACGCGTGTCTCGGGTCCAGATACAGGTCCAGATGCATGTCCCGGGTCCAGACGCGTGTCCCGGGTCCAGATGCGTGTCCCGGGTCCAGATGCGTGTCCCGGGTCCAGATGCGTGTCCCGGGTCCAGACGCGTGTCCCGGGTCCAGATGCGTGTCCCGGGTCCAGATGCGTGTCCCGGGTCCAGATGCGTGTCCCGGGTCCAGATGCGTGTCCCGGATCCAGATGCGTGTCCCGGGTCCAGATGCGTGTCCCGGGTCCAGATGCGTGTCCCGGGTCCAGATGCGTGTCCCGGATCCAGATGCGTGTCCCGGGTCCAGACGCGTGTCCCGGGTCCGGATGCGTGTCTCCATAGTGAAACCTTAGATGAGCGATGCTGTGACATTAGCGTTGAGCGCAGAGCTGCAGACGTTGGTTCCTCAGGTATCTGCAGCGATCAAACAGCTCTTAAAGCAGCAGAGCTTTGTAATTACGTCGCTGGTCGTTCTGGCAGCTCTTTGAAGCCCACGGTCCGTTACGCTCCTGATTGTCCCCCCGGGGCATCATGGGAGAACGGTTCAGCTGCACACTTTTATGGGCTTTTGCTCTGAGATGACTCAGTGAGAGGAGACGGGGCAGACGGTACGAGTTACAGCCGAGGCCTTCGACCCAAACAGAAACTCTTACCTCAGGTCCGTTATTTAACATTAAAGTCTTTAAAGGTCGCCTCTGTCGTGTTCCAGCAGATATTTGACTTTTACGTCAAGTTATTCAGCAAAAATGTTCTAAAACATAAAAGCTGCAACTGGATAAAACCTAATTTTCATGGTTTACCAACTGTGTGTGGTTTTATTGAGGAAAACATGGAAATCTGACACTAGATCACTGGTGTGCAGGTCGCTCAGTTAGCTCAGTGAAACATAAGCGGTCTGTGTCTCGGCTGCACAAATCTGGCGTCGGTTGCTTCGTGGCGTTGGCTGATAGAGTGATTGATAAACAGTGAGCTAGCATTATTGTAAATATGATCGTGATGCTAGCTGACGTAGCAACATCCGGTCTTGAGTGGATGACGTCAGCTGATTCGTCCAGACTCCTGAATCGCTCGCCGCTCGTAAACGACTTCATCAGCTAACGTTAGGAAGCGGCCAACGCCAGATCCATGCAGCGTAGCTAAGTTACAGCTAGCTGGCTAACGTTAGCTTCTTGATAATAATACATTTTATTTGTATAGCGCTTTACCAAGGTATTCAAAGACACAACATACAGTAATACAACAAAAAATCAATACATTAAAAACAAGCAGGCTGTATTTCTATTTCTAATGTTAGCTCATTGAAACCTAAGCGATCTGTGTCTCGGCTGCACAAATCTGGCGTCGGTTGCTTCGTGGCGTTGGCTGATGGAGTGATTGATAAACAGTGAGCTAGCATTATTGTAAATATGATCGTGATGCTAGCTGACGTAGCAACATCCTGTATTGAGCAGATAACATCAGCTGATTCGTCCAGACTCCTGACTGACTCGCCAGTTTTTGAACGACTTCATCAGCTAACGTTAGGAAGCAACCGTCACCAGATCCATGCAGCGTAGCTAAGTTACAGCTAGCTGGCTAAACTAGCTTCTAGCTCAGCTTCGGCTGCATGAATCTGCCTGTTGCTTCGTGGTGTTGGCGAATAGAGTGATTTACAATCAGCGAGCTAGCGTCATTGTAGCATTATGTCAACATGATGCCGTGTGACTGCAGTTCACGGACACCGGTGACGCGGATAACAAGAGTTTTATGGACGTCACAGAGAAACTTCAGGAAGGAGAAGTTAGAAGAGTAGAAGAGATTCACTTAAGTAAGAGGACATGAGACATGAGACATGAGACATGAGACAGGAGACAGGAGACATGAGACATGAGACATGAGACAGGAGACAGGAGACATGAGACATGAGACAGGAGACATGAGACATGAGACAGGAGACAGGAGACATGAGACAGGAGACATGAGACAGGAGACATGAGACAGGAGACATGAGACATGAGACAGGAGACATGAGACATGAGACAGGAGAGAGGAGACAGGCGACATGAGACATGAGACAGGAGACAGGAGACATGAGACATGAGACAGGAGACATGAAACATGAGACATGAGACAGGAGACATGAGACATGAGACATGAGACAGGAGACATGAGACATGAGACAGGAGACAGGAGACATGAGACAGGAGACATGAGACATGAGACAGGAGACATGAGACATGAGACAGGAGACAGGAGACAGGAGACATGAGACAGGAGACAGGAGACAGGAGACATGAGACATGAGACAGGAGACATGAAACATGAGAACGGAGACATGAGACATGAGACAGGAGACAGGAGACATGAGACAGGAGACAGGAGACATGAGACAGGAGACAGGAGACAGGAGACAGGAGACATGAAACAGGAGACATGAGACATGAGACAGGAGACATGAGACAGGAGACATGAGACATGAGACATGAGACAGGAGACAGGAGACATGAGACATGAGACAGGAGACAGGAGACAGGAGACAGGAGACAGGAGACATGAGACAGGCGACATGAGACATGAGACATGAGACATGAGACATGAGACATGAGACATGAGACATGAGACAGGAGACATGAGACAGGAGACATGAGACATGAGACAGGAGACATGAGACAGGAGACAGGAGACATGAGACATGAGACAGGAGACAGGAGACATGAGACAGGAGACAGGAGACATGAGACATGAGACATGAAACATGAGACATGAGACATGAGACATGAGACAGGAGACAGGAGACATGAGACATGAGACATGAGACAGGAGACATGAGACATGAGACAGGAGACAGGAGACAGGAGACATGAGACAGGAGACATGAGACATGAGACAGGAGACATGAGACAGGAGACATGAGACAGGAGACATGAGACAGGAGACATGAGACATGAAACATGAGACAGGAGACATGAGACATGAGACATGAGACAGGAGACAGGAGACAGGAGACAGGAGACATGAGACATGAGACAGGAGACAGGAGACAGGAGACAGGAGACATGAAACAGGAGACATGAGACAGGAGACATGAGACAGGAGACATGAGACATGAGACATGAGACAGGAGACAGGAGACATGAGACATGAGACAGGAGACAGGAGACATGAGACAGGAGACATGAAACATGAGACAGGAGACATGAGACAGGAGACATGAGACATGAGACAGGAGACATGAGACAGGAGACAGGAGACATGAGACATGAGACATGAGACAGGCGACATGAGACATGAGACAGGAGACAGGAGACATGAGACATGAGACATGAGACAGGAGACATGAGACAGGAGACATGAGACATGAGACATGAGACATGAGACAGGAGACATGAGACATGAGACAGGAGACATGAGACATGAGACAGGAGACAGGAGACAGGAGACAGGAGACATGAGACATGAGACAGGAGACATGAAACATGAGACAGGAGACATGAGACATGAGACATGAGACATGAGACATGAGACAGGAGACATGAGACATGAGACAGGAGACAGGAGACAGGAGACATGAGACATGAGACATGAGACAGGAGACATGAAACATGAGACAGGAGACATGAGACATGAGACAGGAGACATGAAACAGGAGACATGAGACATGAGACAGGAGACATGAGACAGGAGACATGAGACATGAGACAGGAGACAGGAGACATGAGACATGAGACAGGAGACAGGAGACAGGAGACATGAGACAGGAGACATGAAACATGAGACAGGAGACATGAGACAGGAGACATGAGACATGAGACAGGAGACATGAGACAGGAGACAGGAGACAGGAGACATGAGACATGAGACAGGACACAGGAGACAGGAGACATGAAACATGAAACATGAGACAGGAGACATGAGACAGGAGACATGAAACATGAAACATGAGACAGGAGACATGAGACAGGAGACATGAAACATGAGACAGGAGACATGAGACAGGAGACAGGAGACAGGAGACATGAGACATGAGACAGGAGACAGGAGACAGGAGACATGAGACATGAGACATGAAACATGAGACAGGAGACATGAAACATGAGACATGAGACATGAAACATGAGACATGAAACATGAGACATGAGACATGAAACATGAAACATGAGACAGGAGACATGAAACAGGAGACATGAGACATGAGACAGGAGACATGAGACAGGAGACATGAGACATGAGACAGGAGACAGGAGACATGAGACATGAGACAGGAGACAGGAGACAGGAGACATGAGACAGGAGACATGAAACATGAGACAGGAGACATGAGACAGGAGACATGAGACATGAGACAGGAGACATGAGACAGGAGACAGGAGACAGGAGACATGAGACATGAGACAGGAGACAGGAGACATGAAACATGAAACATGAGACAGGAGACATGAGACAGGAGACATGAAACATGAAACATGAGACAGGAGACATGAGACAGGAGACATGAAACATGAGACAGGAGACATGAGACAGGAGACATGAGACATGAGACAGGAGACAGGAGACATGAGACATGAGACATGAAACATGAGACAGGAGACATGAAACATGAAACATGAGACAGGAGACATGAAACATGAAACATGAGACAGGAGACATGAAAGCGCTCCAGTTCACTGAGCGTCTGTGTGTCTAACCTGACGTTATCCCAGAATCCCCCGGTACCCTCGGGTCAGAGCGGGTCCTCCTCCTGTCCGCTGACGTGACGTCTCCGGAGGATCTGCGACCTTTTCAGGATGCAGCTTCCTCCTGCTGCAGAGACTCTGAATGTGAAGGTTTGAATAGAAGTGTTTGAGGTGAATGACATGAAGAAACAATACAAATGTCAGAGGAGGGAGGAGGGAGGAGGGAGGAGGGAGGAGGTACCGCACCACTGTGCTAAAACTCTCACACGGATCAACAGTCGAGGATTTAGTGATTTACATTTATCTCCACTGGTTTCTATTCACACCGGAGAGAGTGAAAGAAGAGAGAGAGAGGGAGCCTAAAGGTGTGTTAAAGTGTCCTCTAGGAGCATAAACGTGTGTTAAAGTGTCCTCTAGGAGTCTAAACGTGTGTTAAAGTGTCCTCTAGGAGCATAAACGTGTGTTAAAGTGTCCTCTAGGAGCATAAACGTGTGCTAAAGTGTCCTCTAGGAGCGTAAACATGTGTTAAAGTGTCCTCTAGGAGCATAAACGTGTGCTAAAGTGTCCTCTAGGAGCATAAACGTGTGTTAAAGTGTCCTCTAGGAGCATAAACGTGTGTTAAAGTGTCCTCTAGGAGCATAAACGTGTGTTAAAGTGTCCTCTAGGAGTCTAAACGTGTGTTAAAGTGTCCTCTAGGAGCATAAACGTGTGTTAAAGTGTCCTCTAGGAGCATAAACGTGTGCTAAAGTGTCCTCTAGGAGCATAAACGTGTGTTAAAGTGTCCTCTAGGAACATAAACGTGTGCTAAAGTGTCCTCTAGGAGCGTAAACATGTGTTAAAGTGTCCTCTAGGAGCATAAACGTGTGCTAAAGTGTCCTCTAGGAGCATAAACGTGTGTTAAAGTGTCCTCTAGGAGCATAAACGTGTGTTAAAGTGTCCTCTAGGAGCATAAACGTGTGCTAAAGTGTCCTCTAGGAGCATAAACATGTGTTAAAGTGTCCTCTAGGAGCATAAACGTGTGCTAAAGTGTCCTCTAGGAGCATAAACGTGTGTTAAAGTGTCCTCTAGGAGCATAAACGTGTGTTAAAGTGTCCTCTAGGAGCATAAACGTGTGTTAAAGTGTCCTCTAGGAGCATAAACGTGTGTTAAAGTGTCCTCTAGGAGCATAAACGTGTGTTAAAGTGTCCTCTAGGAGCATAAACGTGTGTTAAAGTGTCCTCTAGGAGTCTAAACGTGTGTTAAAGTGTCCTCTAGGAGCATAAACGTGTGCTAAAGTGTCCTCTAGGAGCATAAACGTGTGTTAAAGTGTCCTCTAGGAACATAAACGTGTGCTAAAGTGTCCTCTAGGAGCATAAACGTGTGTTAAAGTGTCCTCTAGGAGCATAAACGTGTGTTAAAGTGTCCTCTAGGAGCATAAACCTGTGTTAAAGTGTCCTCTAGGAGCATAAATGTGTGTTAAAGTGTCCTCTAGGAGCATAAACGTGTGCTAAAGTGTCCTCTAGGAGCATAAACGTGTGTTAAAGTGTCCTCTAGGAGCATAAACGTGTGTTAAAGTGTCCTCTAGGAGCCAAAACATTTGTTAAAGTGTCCTCTAGGAGCATAAACGTGTGTTAAAGTGTCCTCTAGGAGCATAAACCTGTGTTAAAGTGTCCTCTAGGAGCATAAACGTGTGTTAAAGTGTCCTCTAGGAGCCAAAACATTTGTTAAAGTGTCCTCTAGGAGCATAAACGTGTGTAAAAGTGTCCTCTAGGAGCACAAACGTTTGCTAAAGTGTCCTCTAGGAGCACAAACGTGTGTTAAAGTGTCCTCTAGGAGCATAAACGTGTGTTAAAGTGTCCTCTAGGAGCATAAACGTGTGCTAAAGTGTCCTCTAGGAGTCTAAACGTGTGTTAAAGTGTCCTCTAGGAGCATAAACCTGTGTTAAAGTGTCCTCTAGGAGCATAAACGTGTGTTAATGTGTCCTCTAGGAGCATAAACGTGTGTTAAAGTGTCCTCTAGGAGCATAAACGTGTGTTAAAGTGTCCTGTAGGAGCATAAACGTGTGCTAAAGTGTCCTCTAGGAGCCTAAACGTGTGTTAAAGTGTCCTCTAGGAGCATAAACGTGTGTTAAAGTGTCCTCTAGGAGCATAAACGTGTGCTAAAGTGTCCTCTAGGAGCCTAAACGTGTGTTAAAGTGTCCTCTAGGAGCATAAACGTGTGTTAAAGTGTCCTGTAGGAGCATAAAGGTGTGCTAAAGTGTCCTTTAGGAGCATAAACGTGTGATAAAGTGTCCTCTAGGAGCATAAATGTGTGTTAAAGTGTCCTCTAGGAGCATAAACGTGTGTTAAAGTGTCCTCTAGGAGCATAAACGTGTGTTAAAGTGTCCTCTAGGAGCATAAACGTGTGTTAAAGTGTCCTCTAGGAGCAGGATCTTCTCTGAAGGGTTTCAAATGCATTCTGGGAAATGTAGTTAACCCGTGGAAGTAGATGAGACAGTGTGAGGGAAGGTGCAACTCTGTAACCAGAGAGTTCATGTTTCCCCCAAACCATCAAACCTGTGATTGTGTGCCTTGCTGAAGGGCTCCTGGGTGCAGAGGTGCCTTGCTGAAGGGCTCCTGTGTGCAGAGGTGCCTTGCTGAAGGGCCCCTGGGTGCAGAGGTGCCTTGCTGAAGGGCTCCTGTGTGCAGAGGTGCCTTGCTGAAGGGCTCCTGGGTGCAGAGGTGCCTTGCTGAAGGGCTCCTGTGCAGCAGCCGTGCACACTGAGCCGTCTGTGTTGTGTTCAGGTTGCTCCGGTGTTCCCACGCTCTCGTACATCATGTGATCACTGACGGGACGGTGGGAAACGCCGACACACAGAGGGCGCTTGTGTCTGCGGCCACAGTGCATTCTGGGAAAGATACGCGTCCGCAGGGAGGACAGAGGTTTGATTCTGCCGCTTATTAAGTTAACATTTTTACCCCCGCACTCATCTGCAGCGCTGGAGTCAGGAAGGTGTGAGGGGGTGAGAGGGTGAGGGGGTGAGGGGGTGAGGGGGTGAGGGGCTGAAGAGGTGAGGGGCTGAGGGGGTGAAGGGCTGAGGGGGTGAGGGGGTGAGGGGATGAGGGGGTGAGGGGGTGAAGGGCTGAGGGGGTGAGGGGGTGAGGGGATGAGGGGGTGAGGGGCTGAGGGGGTGAAGGGCTGAGGGGGTGAGGGGGTGAGGGGATGAGGGGGTGAGGGGATGAGGGGGTGAGAGGCTGAGGGGGTGAGAGGGTGAGGGGGTGAAGGGCTGAGGGGGTGAGGGGGTGAGGGGCTGAGGGGGTGAGGGGATGAGGGGGTGAGGGGGTGAGGGGGTGAAGGGCTGAGAGGGTGAGAGGCTGAGGGGGTGAGGGGATGAGAGGCTGAGGGGGTGAGGGGATGAGAGGCTGAGGGGGTGAGGGGATGAGGGGGTGAGGGGCTGAGGGGGTGAGGGGATGAGGGGGTGAGGGGGTGAGGGGGTGAAGGGCTGAGAGGGTGAGAGGCTGAGGGGGTGAGAGGGTGAAGGGCTGAGAGGCTGAGGGAGTGAGGGGATGAGAGGCTGAGGGGGTGAGGGGATGAGAGGCTGAGGGGGTGAGGGGCTGAGGGGGTGAGAGGCTGAGGGGATGAGGGGGTGAGGGGATGAGGGGGTGAGGGGGTGAGAGGGTGAGGGGCTGAGGGGATGAGGGGCTGAGGGGATGAGGGGGTGAGGGGGTGAGAGGGTGAGGGGCTGAGGGGGTGAGGGGGTGAGAGGCTGAGGGGGTGAGGGGGTGAGAGGGTGAGGGGCTGAGAGGCTGAGAGGCTGAGGGGGTGAGGGGGTGAGGGGCTGAGGGGGTGAGGGGCTGAGGGGGTGAGGGGGTGAGAGGGTGAGGGGCTGAGGGGGTGAGGGGCTGAGGAGATGAGGGGGTGAGAGGCTGAGGAGATGAGGGGGTGAGGGGTGAGAGGGTGAGAGGGTGAGGGGGTGAGAGGCTGAGGAGGTGAGGAGGTGAGGGGGTGAGAGGCTGAGGGGGTGAGGGGCTGAGGGGGTGAGGGGGTGAAGGGCTGAGAGGCTGAGGGGGTGAGGGGATGAGGGGGTGAGAGGCTGAGGAGGTGAGGGGGTGAGAGGCTGAGGGGGTGAGGGGCTGAGGGGGTGAGGGGGTGAAGGGCTGAGAGGCTGAGGGGGTGAGGGGATGAGGGGCTGAGGAGCTGAGGAGCTGAGGGGGTGAGAGGCTGAGGGGGTGAAGGGCTGAGGGGGTGAGGGGATGAGGGGGTGAGGAGCTGAGGGGGTGAGGAGCTGAGGGGGTGAGGGGGTGAGGGGCTGAGGAGATGAGGGGGTGAAGGGCTGAGAGGCTGAGGGGGTGAGGGGATGAGGGGGTGAGAGGCTGAGGAGGTGAGGGGGTGAGAGGCTGAGGGGGTGAGGGGCTGAGGGGGTGAGGGGGTGAAGGGCTGAGAGGCTGAGGGGGTGAGGGGATGAGGGGGTGAAGGGCTGAGGGGCTGAGGAGCTGAGGAGCTGAGGGGGTGAGAGGCTGAGGGGGTGAAGGGCTGAGGGGGTGAGGGGATGAGGGGGTGAGGAGCTGAGGGGGTGAGGAGCTGAGGGGGTGAGGGGGTGAGGGGCTGAGGAGATGAGGGGGTGAGGGGGTGAGAGGGTGAGAAAAATGATGATGATGATGATGATGATGGTGATGACATCATCAGGTCATTTTCACAATAAGTGCATGAATCTGTGTTTGAGTTGTGACGACTGAGGGCTTTTATTTTGAAAGATCTACCATGGCGCCTTATTTTGAAAAGAAATTCTGTACGAATTATTCCATGAATTCTGTTCAAAGATAATCTTCTGACTTTAGCAAAATAATTTGACTTTTATCAGATTTTATTAATATTTTAAACCAAACCGCGGCTCATTAATATGCAGCAGGGGGCGTGGTCAGGGTGCAGGCCCCGCCCCCTCCTGGTGCCGGTGCATATTACCCAGCCTCCTCTGGGGGACCGGGCACAGAGCGGACCGGCTCCCGCTGCAGACCCCCGGTGTGTGTGTGAGAGTGTGTGTGTGTGTGTGTGTGTGTGTGTAAGGACACTACCTGACAAAGGTCCAGGACGCAGCGGCTCTCTCGTGCCCGTCTCTGTGGAGCTGTTTCCGGGGAGAGAAGCTGCAGCGGTGCGTGTCCCGTCCGGTCCGGAGGAGGAGGAACCGGCCGCCGCTGAGCCCCGACAGCCATGCCCCTGCTCCGGAGCTCCGTGCTCCCCCTGCCCCGGAGCTCAGTGCCCCTGCTGCCCCGGAGCTCCGTGCTACTGTCCCGGAGCTCCGTGCTCCTCCTGCCTCGGAGCTCCGTGCCCCTGCTGCCCCGGTGCTCCGTGCTCCCGCTGTCCCGGAGCTCCGTGCCCCTCCTGCCCCGGAGCTCCGTGCTCCCCCTGCCCCGGAGCTCCGTGCCCCTGCTGCCCCGGAGCTCCGTGCCCCTCCTGCCCCGGAGCTCCGTGCTCCCCCTGCCCCGGAGCTCCATGCCCCTGCTGCCCCGGAGCTCCGTGCTCCCGCTGTCCCGGAGCTCCGTGCCCCTCCTGCCCCGGAGCTCCGTGCTCCCCCTGCCCCGGAGCTCCATGCCCCTGCTGCCCCGGAGCTCCGTGCTCCTGCTGGCCGTCCTCCTGCTGCTCTGCGCCGGCCTGCAGGTACTCCACACCCCGCTGTTTCTCTGTTTCACTTTTCTGAGAAAAAAGAGGAAAATCTTTGAGTTTTAATGTTTTTAACTGTGAAAGTGTTTGAAACTAAGGTGATTTAACTTAATGAAGATATTCATTAATAATAATAATAATAATAACAATAATAATAATAATAATAATGATGTCATAATGTTGTGGATCACAGACTTTTTCATTTTCCATATTTTCTGCTTTTTCAAACTTTTCCTTTTTTGATGTTTTGATTTTAAAAACACTTTTTAACAGATTAAAGTTTTTTAAACAGGAAGAAAACAGAGTTAAACACAGTTAAACACAGTTAAAGTGGAACGACATTAGAATTATCTTTGATGAATTTTATGAATTTTATGAAATTTATGAATTATAATTTCACCTCAAACACTTTAAAGAAATCGCAATAACACGACTTTTTATCAAATAAACAACTTTTTTCCTTGAAATAAGATTTTTTCTTTGTTTCTGAAAATATTACGACTTATTTTGCGATAATCTTCAGACTTTTTCTCTAAAAAATACTTTTCTCGTCACGATCTTCCGACTTTTGTCTCTGAACATTTCCATGTTGTTTCAAAATATTCTGTATAAATCGTGATTTTCCAAAAACAAACGTAGTAATTTTAAAATAAAGTTCTATATTAAATATTTTGGTATTTCCACTTTTGTAGGAACGTGAGTTTCGTGTTCACGCTCAAACTCAGTGGATGGAGCCACAAATATAATTTGATATAATTAATAAACATGAATATGAACATGAATATAAACAGGTGTATGACAGGTGAGCCGGAGTGGGCGTGTCTGACTCCGCGTCTCCTCCGCAGGTTTCTTCAGCCTCAGGAAACTTTGAGCTTCAGATTCTGTCGATGCAGAACGTGAACGGGCACCTGCAGAGCGGCGCCTGCTGCGACGGGCCCCGGGACGCCACGGGCCGGCGCTGCGGCCGGCCCCGGGACGCCACGGGCCGGTGCTGCGACGGGCCCCGGGACGCCACGGGCCGGCGCTGCGACGGGCCCCGGGACGCCACGGGCCGGCGCTGCGAAGGGCCCCGGGACGCCACGGGCCGGCGCTGCGACGGGCCCCGGGACGAGTGCAACACCTACTTCCGGGCGTGTCTGAAGGAGTACCAGCTGAAGGTGTCCAGGGCCGGACCCTGCAGCTTCGGCGCCGCCTCCACCCCGGTGCTCGGGGGCAACGCCTTCTCTGTGGGCGGAGCCACGAGCGACGCCGGCCGGATGGTGCTGCCGTTCAGCTTCGCCTGGCCGGTGAGTTCAGCATCTGTTTTCAGTCATTTTGCATCTTTTTGTGCTGGTTTTGCATCTATTTTCAGTCATTTTGCATCTTTTTGTGGTGGTTTTGCATCTATTTTTAGTCATTTTGCATCTTTTTGTGCTGGTTTTGCATCTATTTTTAGTCATTTTGCATCATTTTGTGGTGGTTTTGCATCTATTTTTAGTCATTTTGCATCTTTTTGTGGTGGTTTTGCATCTATTTTTAGTCATTTTGCATCTTTTTGTGCTGGTTTTGCATCTTTTTGTGGTGGTTGTCAGTGAAACATCCCATATATTGAAACCGACGACGACACAGCGGCGCTCGTTTTTGGCGCCTGATGAAATGTTGTGGTTGTGATTCTTCTTCTCTGTCTCTGTGTGCAGAGGTCGTACTCGCTGATCCTCGAAGCCTTGGACTCTAACAACGACTCGTCCTCAGGTGGTGAGTATCATCTTCATCATCATCTTCCTCTCGTTCTCTTGCAGTCGCCTGTGGACGTGTTTTGACGCCCGTTTGAGTCCATTCAGAAAAGAGTGTGTGAGGAGAGCGTGGAGCTGGCAGCCGGAGTGTTGGCGCGGTGCTGTATTTGGCGTCCCTCAGGGAACCATTATCGGCCCGGTGTGAAGTCGGCTGACCTGGGCCCAGGTGGGCTCCGGCGGGGAGGTCATTCCAGTGGAGCTCAGTCCAAACACGCCGGTGGAGCCGAGCGAGGACTGAGCAAATATTGACCTGGTGGGTTTAGCACCGGCGAGCGAAGTGCCCCGACACGCGGCGTTTGACGAGCGCCGGCTGCAAACGGCAAAAACACACAGAACCAGAATCCGACCTGACCTGTTTTTAGTCATTTTGCATCTTTTTGTGCTGGTTTTGCGTCTGTTTTTAGTCATTTTGCATCTTTTTGTGGTGGTTTTGCATCTATTTTTAGTCATTTTGCATCTTTTTGTGGTGGTTTTGCATCTATTTTTAGTCATTTTGCATCTTTTTGTGGTGGTTTTGCATCTATTTTTAGTCATTTTGCATCTTTTTGTGCTGGTTTTGCATCTATTTTTAGTCATTTTGCATCTTTTTGTGCTGGTTTTGCATCTATTTTTAGTCATTTTGCATCTTTTTGTGCTGGTTTTGCATCTATTTTTAGTCATTTTGCATCTTTTTGTGCTGGTTTTGCATCTAATGCAGCTTAAATGTTCCGGTGTGCAGCAGCAGAGCGACGGTTTCCTTTTCTTTGACGTAAACAAACGTCCCGTTGACCTCGGGAACAAAGATGGAGGTCGGCAGCTGTCGGCGCCGCGGCTCGGCCCGTTTTCATCGCTGAAGTGCCGGTTTTGAGTGTTTGCTCAGATTCTGGATCCGGCCTCTTTTCCAAAGCTGCTGCTCCGGTGTCGTTTGTAGCACCTTTGTTTCTCCCCGTCGTTGTGAAGAGTCACAGTTTGCCTCCAGGCCGCCGCCGCTCGCCGCCTCTCTCAGTCCGGCGGCTCGCGGGTGAAGCGGACGCCGTCACCTCGGACACACTTTCCCCCCCACCGGTGAAATTCCACAGAGCAGCGCCGCGTTTCCAAAGCCCGGAGAACCACAGCAGACGACCCGGGGTCCAGAACTTCAGGGAACCATCCCCTCATGGTGGTTCAGGTCTGAGTCCCTGTGACCCTGAGGGCTGTGGTCTGGACCCGTCCCCTCATGGTGGTTCAGGTCTGAGTCCCTGTGACCCTGAGGGCTGTGGTCTGGACCCGTCCCCTCATGGTGGTTCAGGTCTGAGTCCCTGTGACCCTGACGGCTGTGGTCTGGACCCGTCCCCTCATGGTGGTTCAGGTCTGAGTCCCTGTGAACCTGAGGGCTGTGGTCTGGACCCGTCCCCTCATGGTGGTTCAGGTCTGAGTCCCTGTGACCCTGAGGGCTGTGGTCTGGACCCGTCCCCTCATGGTGGTTCAGGTCTGAGTCCCTGTGACCCTGAGGGCTGTGGTCTGGACCCGTCCCCTCATGGTGGTTCAGGTCTGAGTCCCTGTGACCCTGAGGGCTGTGGTCTGGACCCGTCCCCTCATGGTGGTTCAGGTCTGAGTCCCTGTGACCCTGAGGGCTGTGGTCTGGACCCGTCCCCTCATGGTGGTTCAGGTCTGAGTCCCTGTGACCCTGAGGGCTGTGGTCTGGACCCGTCCCCTCATGGTGGTTCAGGTCTGAGTCCCTGTGACCCTGAGGGCTGTGGTCTGGACCCGTCCCCTCATGGTGGTTCAGGTCTGAGTCCCTGTGACCCTGACGGCTGTGGTCTGGACCCGTCCCCTCATGGTGGTTCAGGTCTGAGTCCCTGTGAACCTGAG
>NC_139827.1:890367-922867 GCF_963691815.1 Echiichthys vipera | reverse complement strand
ATGGGGATTGGTTCATTAACATGGAGGTCTATGGGGATTGGTTCATTAACATGGAGGTCTATGGGGATTGGTTCATTTAACATGGAGGTCTATGGGGATTGGTTCATTAACATGGAGGTCTATGGGGATTGGTTCTAACATGGAGGTCTATGGGGATTGGTTCTAACATGGAGGTCTATGGGGATTGGTTCAGTTTTAACATGGAGGTCTATGGGGATTGGTTCATTTTAACATGGAGGTCTATGGGGATTGGTTCACTTTAACATGGAGGTCTATGGGGATTGGTTCACTTTAACATGGAGGTCTATGGGGATTGGTTCAGTAACATGGAGGTCTATGGGGATTGGTTCATTAACATGGAGGTCTATGGGATTGGTTCATTAACATGGAGGTCTATGGGGATTGGTTCACTTTAACATGGAGGTCTATGGGGATTGGTTCATTAACATGGAGGTCTATGGGGATTGGTTCATTATTAACATGGAGGTCTATGGGGATTGGTTCATTAACATGGAGGTCTATGGGGATTGGTTCTAACATGGAGGTCTATGGGGATTGGTTCAGTTTAACATGGAGGTCTATGGGGATTGGTTCTAACATGGAGGTCTATGGGGATTGGTTCATTTTAACATGGAGGTCTATGGGGATTGGTTCATTAACATGGAGGTCTATGGGGATTGGTTCAGTTTAACATGGAGGTCTATGGGGATTGGTTCTAACATGGAGGTCTATGGGGATTGGTTCATTTTAACATGGAGGTCTATGGGGATTGGTTCATTAACATGGAGGTCTATGGGGATTGGTTCAGTTTAACGTGGAGGTCTATGGGGATTGGTTCAGTTTAACATGGAGGTCTATGGGGATTGGTTCAGTTTAACATGGAGGTCTATGGGGATTGGTTCTAACATGGAGGTCTATGGGGACTGGTTCTAACATGGAGGTCTATGGGGATTGGTTCTAACATGGAGGTCTATGGGGACTGGTTCTAACATGGAGGTCTATGGGGACTGGTTCTAACATGGAGGTCTATGGGGATTGGTTCTAACATGGAGGTCTATGGGGACTGGTTCTAACATGGAGGTCTATGGGGACTGGTTCTAACATGGAGGTCTATGGGGATTGGTTCATTAACATGGAGGTCTATGGGGATTGGTTCAGTCTAACATGGAGGTCTATGGGGATTGGTTCAGTTTAACATGGAGGTCTATGGGGATTGGTTCATTTTAACATGGAGGTCTATGGGGATTGGTTCATTTTAACATGGAGGTCTATGGGGATTGGTTCTAACATGGAGGTCTATGGGGATTGGTTCAGTTTAACATGGAGGTCTATGGGGATTGGTTCATTTTAACATGGAGGTCTATGGGGATTGGTTCATTAACATGGAGGTCTATGGGGATTGGTTCTAACATGGAGGTCTATGGGGACTGGTTCTAACATGGAGGTCTATGGGGACTGGTTCTAACATGGAGGTCTATGGGGATTGGTTCTAACATGGAGGTCTATGGGGATTGGTTCAGTTTAACATGGAGGTCTATGGGGATTGGTTCATTAACATGGAGGTCTATGGGGATTGGTTCATTAACATGGAGGTCTATGGGGATTGGTTCTAACATGGAGGTCTATGGGGATTGGTTTTAACATGGAGGTCTATGGGGATTGGTTCATTAACATGGAGGTCTATGGGGATTGGTTCTTTAACATGGAGGTCTATGGGGATTGGTTCAGTTTAACATGGAGGTCTATGGGGATTGGTTCTAACATGGAGGTCTATGGGGATTGGTTCTAACATGGAGGTCTATGGGGATTGGTTCTAACATGGAGGTCTATGGGGATTGGTTCTAACATGGAGGTCTATGGGGATTGGTTCTAACATGGAGGTCTATGGGGATTGGTTCATTAACATGGAGGTCTATGGGGATTGGTTCTAACATGGAGGTCTATGGGGATTGGTTCAGTTTAACATGGAGGTCTATGGGGATTGGTTCATTTTAACATGGAGGTCTATGGGGATTGGTTCTAACATGGAGGTCTATGGGGATTGTCGCGTTTTTCCCGCAGCTGGACATCGATTACTGCCTCCACAGTCCGTGTCTCAACGGCGGCCGCTGTTTCAATGTGGCGTCCGACTACGTCTGCGAATGTCCCGAAGACTTCGAGGGAAAGAACTGCTCCCGCCTGAAGGACCACTGCCGCAGCACGCCATGCAAAGGTTCACGCTCAGTCAGCTTCCTTAAGTACAACCGTGCGGTGTCTCTGCTGCCTGAGCCTCGTTTTTACCGTCAGACGCTTCGTACGACCGTGACTGAGCGTGTGTCCGTCCTCTCTCAGTGATCGACAGCTGCACGGTGGAGGTGGCGTCCAATAGCACGCCGGGCGGGGTGCGGTTGATATCGTCCCACGTGTGCGGTCCCCACGGGCGATGTCGCAGCCACGCCGGCGCACAGTTCAGCTGCGAGTGCGACGAGGGATTCACCGGGACGTACTGCCACCAGAGTGAGTGCAGACTAACTTAAATATTACATCTTAAAATTAATATTTCAGCCTTTTAATCGGAATATTTCGACTTTAAAAAAATATTTCTTTCTCTAAATATTATAAAAAATGTCTTTAAATAATTACGAAAAAAATTAAAGTGCTGAATTTAATTTAAACTGTGTCTTTAAACTAAAATCATCCATAAAACATTGATCTTTCATAGAAACTGTCTCTCCTAGCCGGCGGTTGCTATGGAAACGTCCTATCTTGATGTAATTTAGCCTTTTGCTGCCGTGTTAGCTTAACCTAGCGTTAGCCTAGCGTTAGTGGAATTTCATAAACTAATAAATACCACACATATAAACACTTGCGTTGCTCAATCGTGTCGTAACCAAGATCATTTTATTGACAGATTTAAGGAACAGAGACCGTTTCTACTGCCCGAGTCACCAGTCGACTTAAGCTAACGTTAGCTTGCAGACATCGTGAAGTTTTTCAAACACATATAAACACTAAACTGCGTCGCTAGCTCACTCCTGTTATAATCAAGATATCTGCAGAAAAAAATACTTTTTCTGTGAACAGATTAAGCTGCTACGCCGTGAGCATGTAGCATTAGCTTAAGCTAAAGATAGCATTCTGTCAACGCCACGTCAGCGACACACCAGCAACAGCGACACACAGCACAGTGCGTGTTGTTAGAAATAAGACTAAGCTACACACGTACACAAAGATGAGAGCGACCGTGGTTTACGGGAACTATATCACGGCAACTATATCAACAACCATGTGCTTGCTTGATTGGAGCCGTCTGTTTCATAATAAACAGATTTAATATTTATAATAACAGAATACATCAGTTAACCATTCTCTCCTTCAGACATTAACGAGTCTGAAAGAAACCCTCATTATTATCTACTGTATATTTATCATTTTATATATATTTACATACTGTATATATATTTATATAAAAAGTCTCTGTGACTCAAATATCCAGTTAAAACCGTTGAAACGCAATATTAAAAAACGTTATGATGCTTAATAAGTTAATTTTAGCATTGAACAAAGAGGACGTTCTGTGGAAGTGAGTCCATAAAATCACTATTATTGTTTTAACAATAACATAAATATAAAACATCTGATAAACTGAAGTCAGTCCCATTATTTCACATCTTCATTTAATTAATTCACCTCATTAAAAGTTACTGAATCAAGCAAGAAGAAAACAAACTAATGACTCAAGTTTAGATTCAAGTTCATCGATCAGAGTTCATTGGTCAGAGTTCATCGGTCAGAGTTCATTGGTCAGTGTTCATTGGTCAGAGTTCATTGGTCAGAGTTCATTGGTCAGTGTTCATTGGTCAGAGTTCATTGGTCAGTGTTCATTGGTCAGAGTTCATTGGTCAGAGTTCATCGGTCAGAGTTCATTGGTCAGAGTTCATTGGTCAGAGTTCATTGGTCAGAGTTCATTGGTCAGAGTTCATTGGTCAGAGTTCATTGATCAGAGTTCATTGGTCAGAGTTCATTGATCAGAGTTCATTGGTCAGAGTTCATTGGTCAGAGTTCATTGGTCAGAGTTCATTGGTCAGAGTTCATCGGTCAGAGTTCATTGGTCAGAGTTCATTGATCAGAGTTCATTGGTCAGAGTTCATTGATCAGAGTTCATTGGTCAGAGTTCATCGATCAGAGTTCATCGGTCAGAGTTCATTGGTCAGAGTTCATTGGTCAGAGTTCATCGATCAGAGTTCATTGGTCAGAGTTCATTGGTCAGAGTTCATCGATCAGAGTTCATTGGTCAGAGTTCATTGGTCAGAGTTCATTGGTCAGAGTTCATTGGTCAGAGTTCATTGATCAGAGTTCATTGATCAGAGTTCATTGGTCAGAGTTCATTGGTCAGAGTTCGTTGGTCAGTGTTCATCAATCAGAGTTCATTGGTCAGAGTTCATTGATGAGAGTTCATTGGTCAGAGTTCATTGGTCAGAGTTCATCGGTCAGAGTTCATTGGTCAGAGTTCATTGGTCAGAGTTCATTGGTCAGAGTTCATTGGTCAGAGTTCATTGGTCAGAGTTCATTGGTCAGAGTTCATCGGTCAGAGTTCATTGGTCAGAGTTCATTGGTCAGAGTTCATTGGTCAGAGTTCATCGGTCAGAGTTCATTGATCAGAGTTCATTGGTCAGAGTTCATTGGTCAGAGTTCATTGGTCAGAGTTCATTGATCAGAGTTCATTGGTCAGAGTTCATTGGTCAGAGTTCATCGGTCAGAGTTCATTGGTCAGAGTTCATTGGTCAGAGTTCATTGATCAGAGTTCATTGGTCAGAGTTCATCGGTCAGAGTTCATTGGTCAGAGTTCATTGGTCAGAGTTCATTGGTCAGAGTTCATCGATCAGAGTTCATTGGTCAGAGTTCATTGGTCAGAGTTCATTGGTCAGAGTTCATTGGTCAGAGTTCATCGGTCAGAGTTCATTGGTCAGAGTTCATTGGTCAGAGTTCATTGGTCAGAGTTCATTGGTCAGAGTTCATCGATCAGAGTTCATTGGTCAGAGTTCATTGGTCAGAGTTCATTGGTCAGTGTTCATCGGTCAGAGTTCATCGATCAGAGTTCATTGGTCAGAGTTCATTGGTCAGAGTTCATTGGTCAGAGTTCATTGGTCAGAGTTCATCGATCAGAGTTCATTGGTCAGAGTTCATTGGTCAGAGTTCATTGGTCAGAGTTCATCGATCAGAGTTCATTGGTCAGAGTTCATTGGTCAGAGTTCATTGGTCAGAGTTCATTGGTCAGTGTTCATTGGTCAGAGTTCATCGATCAGAGTTCATTGGTCAGAGTTCATTGGTCAGAGTTCATTGGTCAGAGTTCATTGGTCAGAGTTCATTGGTCAGAGTTCATCGGTCAGAGTTCATTGGTCAGAGTTCATTGGTCAGAGTTCATCGGTCAGAGTTCATCGATCAGAGTTCATTGGTCAGAGTTCATCGATCAGAGTTCATTGGTCAGAGTTCATTGGTCAGAGTTCATTGGTCAGAGTTCATTGGTCAGAGTTCATCGGTCAGAGTTCATTGGTCAGAGTTCATTGGTCAGAGTTCATCGGTCAGAGTTCATCGATCAGAGTTCATTGGTCAGAGTTCATTGGTCAGAGTTCATTGGTCAGTGTTCATTGGTCAGAGTTCATCGATCAGAGTTCATTGGTCAGAGTTCATTGGTCAGAGTTCATTGGTCAGAGTTCATTGGTCAGAGTTCATCGGTCAGAGTTCATCGGTCAGAGTTCATTGGTCAGAGTTCATTGGTCAGTGTGTTGTTGCTGCAGCGTTGGCGCGCCCCTGTGCGGTCGGGGGGCTTCTGTCTCTGGATGGAAGCAGATGGGACGAAGACTGTAACGAGTGTCGCTGCAACGACGGGAGGATCACCTGCACAGAGGTACGGCGGCGGAGCACGTGTGCGTGGTTACGGTTCACACCGTCGACGCAGGTCTTTGTTTAAGACTCTAAAGTATGAAAGAGTCGTCCACACGTAGTTGAAGTGACCCCTCCCTCTCGTCCTGGGCAGCGGTGGTGCGGCCCTCAGCCCTGCAGCCTCAGCAGCGAGACGCACGGCGGTGGCGGCGGCGAGTGTCCGGCGGGTCAGACCTGCGTCGCCGTGCGGGACGAGCGCTGCTTCGTGAAGCCCTGCAGCAGCCAGGGGGAGTGCTGGAGCCCCGCCCACCGGGCCCCGCCCACAGCCAGGTGTCCGTCACAGAGCAGCTGCGCCAACGTCACCTTCGCCTTCAACAAGGACGCCATGGCAACGGTGGGTCTGCTTCCTGCCGCCTCGTGCTCACGTGCACAGATTATGAGTTCTGTCTTTTATGTGAGAACTTTAGTTCAAATGCAGATTTATAAACACAGATAAACTGTTTGTGTCGTTTTTAGTTTAAATCATAAATTTGAGCTGAAACGATGAAACAAAGAGTCAACGACAGAAAATGAATCCAAACATACTTTGACATCATTTTTCTTTTGATAATTAATAAATTACATACGTTTTTAATAATTTTATTTATAATTTTTCAGTCTTTAAGTCTTTCATTTATTTTAAATTTGTTTATTTTTATATTTTTAATTTATTATTGATTTATAAATCCTTTTGATTGATGTTATGTATAAGTTTTTAGTCTATTTCTTTAATTTATTTATTTTAAAATAATTTTTTATATAATAAATTTACTGTAAATTTGTTTATTTAAAAATTTTAATTTATTATTAATTTTTTAATCATTTTTAATCATAATTTTTCAGTCTTTAAATCTTTAATTTGCCGTAAATGTGTTTATTATTTTATATTTTTAGTTTATTATTAATTTTAAAAGAATTTTGATTCATTATTTTTTCATAATTATATAAAAATACGTGTGTTTATAATTATTTGTATTGCAAATCCTTTAATTTTGCTTTATTTTTCCCTTTTATTTAGAAAAATATTTTATTAAATTTAATTCTTGTAATTTGTGATTTTTGTTCATTAATAATATTAAATAATAAAATAACAGTTATAATATAATAATATTTATAATAATATAATAAAATAACAGTGTTCACAGTCTTTACCTCGGCTCACGCTGCTCTGCTGTTTCAGGGTCTGACGCTGGAGCAGGTTTGTCGGGAGCTCCGGAGCCTCGACGCGCTCCACGAGCTCTCGTCCGTCTCCGTGACCTGCGAGCCGTCGCCCGCCGCCGACAACGAGATCCACGTGACCATCGTGAGTTGACGCTCCGCAGCGATTTAAAGCTGACGTCAGCTGATCTGATCTGATCTCCTGCACATCAACATTCACCAGAGTCTGCATTTATGAAACGGATCTGGAGATGAGGGCGCGGTGGGGCGTGGTGGGACGCCGTCGCCGCTGCGGGACGCCGTCGCCGCTGCAGCCCCGGGAGTGAAACCCGAACCCGAGCTCTCAGATAAAAACTCACGGTAATGAAGTTCTTGTGTTGGACGTTTCAGGCGACGGAGGACCAGCGGAGAGGTCCGACCTTCGTCCAAGGACTCACAGACCGGATCATGGGTGTGGTCGGCGAGGGGGAGAGCGCCAACAGCTCCGTCATCAGCGCCATCGCCGAGGTTCGGGTCCAGAGACGCCAGAGCCGCGGCCCCCACGGTGAGAACGCCGCCGCTTCGTCCTGGACCCTGAAGTTTAGATTATTGTTAAATGATGCTTTTGTTCAACAGTTAAAGCTCCGGTCTGAACTCAGCCCCCCCCCCCCCCCCCCCGGGAACCAAGAGTCTGCTGACTCAGCATCCGCCCCAGATCCTGGCGTAGCCCCCCCCCCCCATGGGAACCAAGAGTCTGCCGTCCCCCGACCCCCCCGATGCCGACTCCTCATTTCCTCTTGTTTCTGTCGTTTCCTCGCTCCACTCACCGTTTCTTTAAACTGTCTCCATCGTGGCGAGCAGAGGCCTCTCGCTGGGGTCGCTCTTTTCCGTCTCCATGGTGACAGAAGCTCCGGTAGCCGAACTGCTAAGCTAATTGCTAGCTGCTCAGAGTTTACAGAGAGGGAGGGGACAGTTCTGCACCGTTGTGATGAAAAGAGAGCTGAGGAAGACAAAGCTCTGGATCTACCCTCACCTGTGGTCCTGAAAGCTGGGTCAGGACCCAAAGAACCAGGTCCAGGTCAGGACCCAGAGAACCAGGTCCAGGTCAGGACCCAAAGAACCAGGCCCAGGTCAGGACCCAAAGAACCAGGTCCAGGTCAGGACCCAAAGAACCAGGTCCAGGTCCAAGCGTGTGAAGTGTGTTTCCTCAGGAGGGGGTCTGGAGTCTCCCTTAGAGAGAGGGGGAGAAGTTCAGCATCCGTGAGGAACTCGGAGTAGAGCCGCTGCTCCTTTGTGTTGAAAGGAGCCAGTTGAGGTGGTTCAGGATCATCTGGTCTGGATGAACCCTGGGCGCCTCCCTAGGGAGGTGTTCCAGGCACGTCCAGCTGGGAGGAGGCCTCGGGGAAGACCCAGGACCAGGTGGAGAGATTAGATCTCCACACTGGCCTGGGAACGCCTCAGGATCCCCCAGTTAGAGCTGGTTAATGTGGCCCGGGAAAGGGAAGCTTTAACTCTTGTTGTTGTTAATAAATATTTTATTGTGTAAAGAGAAACCGTGTGACTTGACTCCTCTGACCTCCGTTCTTCTGTCCGTCCAGCTCGTCACCTTGTGCCGCTGCTGGTTTCCGCGGTGATCGTCGTCTGGGCGTTGACCATCGTCTCCATGTTGCTGTGGTGCGTGAGGAGGCGCAGGAAGCAGAGCGCCCACACTGGCGTCAGCACGCAGGCGGCGGCGGCGGTGGCAGCAGCAGTGTCGTCGGCGGCCGAGGAGAACAACGCCCTCCACAACAGCGTCAGCGCCGCCCGCGAGCAGCTCAACCACATCAAGAACCCCATCGAGAAAAACCGCCACCATCAACACCACCACCTCCTCCTCCGTCACCACCTCTGCGAGGACAAGAACGCCGTCAACGCAAAGATCAGGAAGTCGGACGCTGGGGGCCAATCGGACGAGGACGAGATGGACAAGAGGCTGCAGAAGGCGAGGTTCCCCCGGGCGCCGCCGGCGTACTCGCTGGTAGACTGGGAGCAAAGACCCCCCCGACCCTGGAGCAGCAAACAGGACAACAGGCAGCTGCAGCCACAGAGCGCCAACAGGACGGAGCACATCGTGTAACCAGCGGGCGCCGGCAGCAGAGAGACTTCTGGGTATTTGTCTTCTTCTTCTTTTGTTCTGGAGCGAGTTTCCCTGATGATGATGCTCTGATCATAGACCGTAGCCGCCGTGACGTCTGCGAGCGTTTTAAGGCCAGGAGATCGGCATTCGCCCATCGCCATCTTGTTTTCATGGAGCCAGAAGTGACCATATTTGGAAAAAGAGGGCGGGGCTAAAGGGGAGTGCTAAGTTGCTGTCGTTTCAAGCTAGGCGCTAAACGGGGAAACGTTTATCTGACTGATGTGAGTCACCTGGGCGTGCTTTCCCTCAAGTTACCAACGTTAGACACGGATACGGACGCAGGACGCTTCTCTCCTCCATCGCCTCCATCTTTGTTTGGGTCAAACTTTACTGGAGGGCGACGCCCTCTAGAGGAAGTTTGGGTCAACGTCCGTTCAACGTAAAGGAGCAAGAACGCACGAGGACAGAGACGAGGAGAACCAGGAGAACGCACGTCTGTGTTCACACACGGAGCAGGAACCAGGAGAACACACGTCTGTGTTCACACACGGAGCAGGAACCAGGAGAACACACGTCTGTGTTCACACACGGAGCAGGAACCAGGAGAACACACGTCTGTGTTCACACACGGAGCAGGAACCAGGAGAACACACGTCTGTGTTCACACACGGAGCAGGAACCAGGAGAACGCACGTCTGTGTTCACACACGGAGCAGGAACCAGGAGAACACACGTCTGTGTTCACACACGGAGCAGGAACCAGGAGAACACACGTCTGTGTTCACACACGGAGCAGGAACCAGGAGAACACACGTCTGTGTTCACACACGGAGCAGGAACCAGGAGAACACACGTCTGTGTTCACACACGGAGCAGGAATGAGGCTTAACGTGAGCTAGTTAGTTTTGCTAGCGGGTGCCACTGCTCGGGGCAGCACGGTGAAGGCATTCAAAGGTCTTTTTTAACCACTAATGCTGCTGAAAATAAGAGCAAACCTCTGCAGCAGCATGAGAAGAGTCAAGGACGAGTTTTGTGTTTGCTGCACATCTTGTTGTTTATGTCGAAGCGTCGTCCATGTTGAATGTTCCTGCACAGACGTGTAAATGCTGTTTTAATGACTCGTGTGTTTGATGAACTTGTGTTTTGTTATTTATGAGTTTGAATAATTCATGATGATGTTATTTTTATTATCATGTTTTAAACGTTGTTTATTTTTAGCCTTTTGGAGCATTCGGGCATTGTTCGTGCCTCAACTCGATGTTTTGGACGTTTGTCTGTCTGCGAGTAACCGGAGGGGGAGGGGCGTGATTTGGCTGCAGCAGGGTCTTTTTGATACAAACCAACACGGCGGCCGACGTGTTTGCTTTTGCTAATGAAAGGAAATCCTTCAACGGGCGCAGCTTCTTCTCTAAGTGTAAAGAAACGAGCTGATTCTGTTTCCATGTTTGTAACGAACTGAACGATGAAACTGCGTCATTAAAGGCGTCCTGCCGAGTTCGGCGGTCAGTGTTTGTGTGTGTGTGTGTGTGTGTGAAAGGTCCAACAAAGGTCTGAAGCTCCTTTAAAGGAAGAGTTCAACGTTATGGACCAGAGGCTGAAGTTAGGCGGTAGCTTCAGTCGTCTGCTCCTTTTCTGATTGGATGAACCATCTGTCCATCACCAACATACGGGCCTAACCAACCAATCAGATGACTGAAGCGTGTGACGTGCTGACAGCGTGTGACGTGCTGACAGCATCGGGCAGTGATAGACAGATACATCGGCCGGCTGATATTTGCGTTCATCACGTGTATCGTATCGTCCGATGTGGGTCATCATTCCCAGACGGGCGTCCACGGGCAGCTCCGTGTCGCTGCAGACGCCTCTTTAACTTCAATAAATGTTCCTTTTTTTAAAACTAAGACCCCTAACTTTTGTTTTCATCGTGTGTGTGTGTGTGTGTGTGTGTGTGTGTGTGTCCACCGCTTTCCAAAACAAAGTGACGCCAATGCTAACCAATGCTAACCCGACTCCTCCAGATAATTGAGTCTCCAGGTTCTCATGGTCTCAGCAGATCCATCAGTCACGCGTCAGCTGAACACGACAGACGGACACTGACGACAGACGGACGCTGGCGGAGCGCTCACTCGGAGCGGTTCACTGTGTGAAAGAAAGGAACTGTTGAATATTCAGATTATTGTTTCATACTTTTAAATATTTTATTGATTCACACATAAACACACAGCAGCAGCGTCACGATCCAGAACTGAATGTTCAGAGCGCTCTCAGTGGAGTCACCGTCCTCCTGCGCCCCTGATCCGTGCGTCAGTCCAGTCCGTCCTCGGCGGCTCGCTGTTTGAGCGCAGCCTCCGAGCGCACGGCGCTCCTCATGGCTCGCTGCATCAGCCAGGTGGCCAGGTGGATGGAGACGAAGGCCCCGCCCGCCGCCCACAGCCAGTTCCTGCGGAGCCAGCTCTGAGGCTTCATACGTGCTCCTCTGCAGGAGGAGAGGAGAGGTCACTGACACGCAGGTTAGAGCACGGACCAACAGACACAAACGAAAACTGTGAGCATGGACGAAAAGTCTAGTTTGAGTCGAACGCACGGACACGAAGAGAGGAGACGTCTGATTGTGATTTGAGTTCACGCTGATTCCACACGGAGCTGTTGACTCTGTGTGGAAGCAGGACGCAGCGTCGTCCTGGAGCAGCACCCGGTGGACGGAGGAGGAAGTGCAGCTGTGCACCTGCAGGGGCTGCAGGGTGAGACGCCTTCATCTCAGGGCGCCCTCCCACTGTGCCTCCGTACCGTGCCCCAGCACGTGTCACAGCTAAAGTCTGGTTTCTTTGACCAGTGTGAGTGCAACCGTACCACGTCTAGGAGCGGCACGCTTGCCGTCCACGGCCCGTTTGGGAGAGGTGGGCTTTAGTAAGAGTCACGCTTTAATCGTGCTCTTTTGACGACGCAGCATAGAAGGTAAACAACAACACCGCCGCCGCTGTCGTGACAGAGCAATATTAAAAAAGATTAAAAAAGAAACCAGAGTTCAGAATAAAGCTGTGACGCTGTCGCTGCTGTGGGCGCAGAACCAGAGTAAGGCTCCCGTTGAGCCCTGGTGGGTCACTGGGCTCGGGCGCGTCGTCCCAGCGCGTCACACGGAGACTTCCGCTCCGTCAACAGCTTTCTCCCCCGCTTCAGAGCAATAACTTAATCTTTCTGCTCATTTCCGTCACAGACAGTCAAACATGTTTGATCTGATGCATTTAACTCTCTGTGAGTTTGATTTGATCTGGATTCTCACATCTGCATAAATTTGATTTAGAGTTTATTGTTTTTTTTTCCTCCCTCGTGTTTTTTTAAACTGCTGGAAACTTTATTTCCTCCCAAAAGATCAAAAAAGAGAAAATCTAAAAAGGTGCGACTGTGATTATAATTATTTATTTTATTTTATTTATAAAGTTCTTGTTTTTAAAATAACCCAAAGACAAAGACGTGAAAACAAAAGCAAAGGGACAAGACACATAATAATAATAATAATATTAATAATAATAATAATAATAATAGCAGAAGAAGAAGGAGAAGAACCACAGTACTGACTGTTGTGTGTGTTGCCTATTGTTTATCTGTCACTGTCATTTTGATGTAATTCAGTTGCGTGCTCTCAAACTTGGGCCCGTCTGGCCCGGTGACAGTGCGGTGGAGCCAGGTGCAGTGTGATGGCGGTGCGCCGGAGCCTGGTGCGGTGAAGGTGTGGTGACGGTGTGGTGACAGTGTGGTGACGGTGACAGTGTGGTGACGGTGTGGTGACGGTGCGGTGTGGTGACGGTGTGGTGACGGTGTGGTGACGGTGCGGTGTGGTGACGGTGTGGTGTGGTGACAGTGTGGTGTGGTGACGACATTGAGGTGATGGTGCGGTGATGGTGTAGTGACAGTGTGGTGACGGTGTGGTGACGGTGCTGTGTGGTGACGGTGTGGTAACAGTGACGGTGTGGTGACGGTGTGGTGACGGTGTGGTGACAGTGTGGTGACGGTGACAGTGTGGTGTGGTGACAGTGTGGTGACGGTGACAGTGTGGTGACGGTGTGGTGACAGTGTGGTGACGGTGCGGTGACGGTGCGGTGACGGTGTGGTGACGGTGTGGTGACGGTGTGGTGTGGTGACAGTGAGGTCACGGTGGCGTTTCGTACCTCGGTCACTTGCTCTTGGCGGCCGGAGCGGAGACGGGAGCGGAGACGTGGGCGACGATGCCGGGCTCAGGGACCCAGTCCTCTCTGGTCCGGTGCAGGTGCGGGTTGTTCTTCAGCTGGTACCAGCCCAAGTGGATCAGACCCAGACCCGAGCCCGTCACAATCAGCACTTTGTAGTTCTTCCAGAACCCCAACAGACCCATGACGGAGGGGGGCGCCGGGCTGGGAAAGACCAGCAGACCGGATCAGGCTCTCACCGCCACGAAGGGCGAGAATCAAACGGGTCAGAAACTTAAACCTGTTCTGTCCTCCAGACCCGTTTAACCCGGTTCTGTCCTCCAGATCAGTTTAACCCGGTTCTGTCCTTCAGACCCGTTTAACCCGGTTCTGTCCTTCAGACCCGTTTAACCCGGTTCTGTCCTTCAGACCCGTTTAACCCGGTTCAGACCTCCAGACCAGTTTAACCCGGTTCTGTCCTCCAGACCAGTTTAACCCGGTTCTGTCCTCCAGACCAGTTTAACCCGGTTCTGTTCTCCAGACCAGTTTAACCCGGTTCTGTCCTCCAGACCAGTTTAACCCGGTTCTGTCCTCCAGACCAGTTTAACCCGGTTCTGTCCTCCAGACCAGTTTAACCCGGTTCTGTCCTTCAGACCAGTTTAACCCGGTTCTGTCCTCCAGACCAGTTTAACCCGGTTCTGTCCTCCAGACCGGTTTAACCCGGTTCTGTCCTTCAGACCAGTTTAAAATAAATGTAAATATGAATATTTAGTATTTTAGGACCTGAACCAGCTCTGGTGTTAGCATGAGTGTTAGCATGAGTGTTAGCTTAATGCAGCTAAAAGAGTGAAATATTAAAATATAAAGTATTTATAAACATAGTAATTTACTGCTGTGAGCCGTTATTTCATAATAAAACATAACAAACATGTTTGATATTCATGTTTAACATTCATGTGTAACACAGTTGTGTAACCGGGGACAGTTGTGTAAGTTAGCATGATGCTAGCAGCTGCTAGCTCAAACCCGCTCTTTGTTTGTTGTTGTTGTTGTTGTTGTTTACAAAGCTTCAGCGACACAAACTAAACTTTACTCATGTTTTTAAATCTCACCTTCACAGATGAGCGGACGCTGCTCCACAGGACACCATGTCCGGCCCGGTGCGACGGTCAAATGTGTCCCCGGAACCAAAAGTGTGTCCTCTTTCCGGTTCCGGTGGATGGTGCGTTCAAGTGCTGCTCGGATGATCCCGTTTGATACTGAGTATAAATGTTAAAAATAATATTTAGGGTTTTAGCAGAGTATTAATAACATAAATAAATGTAATTAATAATATTTAGGGTTTTAGCAGAGTATTAATAACATAAATAAATGTAATTAATAATATTTAAGGTTTTAGCAGAGTATTAATAACATAAATAAATGTAATTAATAATATTTAGGGTTTTAGCAGAGTATTAATAACATAAATAAATGTAAAAAAATAAGTTGTCGTCGTCGTCGTCGTCGTATCCCGTCCCTTGTCGCCAGATTTGTGGTGGAAATCAAAGATGAGAAGAAATAAACTGAAGACAAAAATCTGTGTTTGAGGGTGATTTTTTTAAAGGTAGCAAAGTCACACTGATCTGAGTTACGGATCAGATGTTGGACGGGCGCTGAAGTGATGACGTGTTACTGTAACAGAGCAGGTAAAAAGATCTGAAAAATGAGCCGTTATGTGTCGGACTGTTACTTTCCATGAGCAGCCACTTCCTGCAAGTAAACCCACGGTTAAACAATCAGGACTTGACTCTGTGTAAATACATCGCAGGTTTATTTATAGAGTCATATCTATACATATCAAAACATACAAATGATTAGATGATAAACCACCTGCCTCTTTATTTAAACTCACCGGAAAAGATGAATTTGCATAAAAGAAAAGAAGATTCAGCAGCGAGTGTCGTGTACGGTTCAGGTAATAACTTCAGAGTAAGTAGGTTAGTAAGAGGAACGGGACCCAAACGCAGACACGGGAACTGAGTACGGTTGTAAACAAATATTTAATGAACAAAAGAAAACAAGAGGGTCCAGTAACAGGGGGAAACGGTGTCGGGTCCAGGGAAAGACTACAAAACAAGAGCCGACGAGATGGTTGAGGGTAAAAACACAAACGGGCAGCAGACGAACAGTCGGGGGAACGGCATCTCGGGAAACTACAACGAAAAGGAACAAAGAAACAAACACAGAGTGAGAATGTAAGCATAAGTAAACGGGAGCCGTCCAACGAGACACGGTACCACGTAGACGAGGAAACGGTCTGGCTCCGAATGCGTCGCACATCCGGCTCTTTATGCTGCAGGAGGTGATGAGTGGAGTCAGAACCGCACCTTCAGCTCCAGACACACAAACACACAGAGAACGGGCGAATGTGGCTCAGTTAGAGGTAGAGCGAGGCAGCCAATGTCCGAAGGGTTGGCGGTCGATCCCCTCCCTGCCCTACTTGTGTCATGGTCGTTGTGTCCTTGGGGGAGACGCTTCACCCACCTCGCCTCCTGTGAATGTGTGTGACTGCTGTGTGTGTGAGGAGCTGGTCGGAGGGACCGTAGGCGCTGATGGGCTGCCACGCTTCTGTCAGTCGGCCCCAGGGCAGCTGTGACGTAGTTCACCAGCGTCATGTACGTCTGTGTGATTGAACCTGGACTCTGTAAAGCGCCTGGAGTACTGAGAAAGACGCTTTATAAATCAAAGCCATGATAATAATAATAACAGACAGAGGGAGACAAACACAAAAGGGAGAAGGGAAGAACTGCCAGGACTGGGATCCTGACAGGGAGCGTCCAAACACCTCGAAACGGCCCGAGCTGCTGCACAAGATTCACCCGTCATGGGGAAATCGAACCGACGGCAAGGAGGTTTATTTTAACTGTTCATGCATCCTTTCAGTTCATCCCATAATTCATCTTCAACTTCAATTCTATTTTAGTGTGTAGCCCCAGGAGGTCCTTATCCGGAGTCAAAAGCACAATAAGACGGGCGATGTGTAAAAAAACCAACTCATGTATCTCAACGTCTCTCTGGTCAGTGCACGGCTTCTTAACTGCACCACAGTTAGCTATAAGCTAGTTAACGTCTGCAGCACCCTGAGCAGGAAACAAAGACAGAATCTGTGTTAAGAAAATGAACAACAACAACATTCACAACTTTAAATCAGTTCTTCTCTTTCTGTCATTTGGACTCTTTTCTTTTCTAATCTTAAAAGTTTTGTCAGGATCCAGGTTCTGTCGGTCCCTCCCTGTGTGTTTGTTGGTCCGGAGCAGGTCAGTGTGGTTCCACCCCGGCTGTGTCCAGGTGCTCTGATCACCTCCCTGAGTATAAGAAGCCGGAGCTGACGCACATTTGGTGCCGGACCATTGAAAACTTCTCGTCGGGTGGCTCCCGTTTCTCGTCTTATTGCTTTCTCCTTCCGTGTTGTTTGTATATTAACTATCGTTGCTTTGTACTTTACTTCCATAGTTTCCCAAGATCCCGACTGTCCGTCTGTTACCCGTTCCTGTTCCCCTCGGTCGTCTCGTCTGTGTTTGTACTTTTCCCCTGTAATTGGTTAATTCCCGTACCCTGTGTCCTTGTCTGCATCTGGGTCCGGTTCATTTGTGTTATTTCCCTGCACGGTTCATGACGAGTCTCCTCATAAGTGAACGGCACTAAAATGTCAAAGAAATCCACCAGGTGTTGAAACTCTCGCAGCGTTTCACCTGCGCTTCTCATGCTGCGTTCAGGTGCCATGGGAAGTCCGAAGTTTCGGACCTCCAGCTAGGCAAAGTGAACTGGAAGCTACTACTCGTGAATTCAGGGGAAATCAATCTCCCCCGAATCCAGAAGGTTTCTGTTTGCAGTCCGAGTATTTTTGACCAATCACATTTGAGAGTGCGTTGGTTCCAGAGCGGTAAACAGTCGGTGTGGAGAGCAGAAGAAGCCGAACACATTGGCTGTAAACCGTGCGTTCTTATCTGACAAAGACTCAGCTTTTCATTTGATTTTTGTTATTATATATCTACATTTATATGCTGCCGCTGTCTCTCAACTCCAACTCTGTTCTTGCGTCTCGAGTTGCTGAGCAGAACGTAAACAACGCTGCTAGGAAGAGGAAGTCTTGGCGCGGACATCTGCCGACTACACCGGTAAGACAGAAATATCAGCCGTTGCGTCCAGAGGCTAAATTGTCATCACACAAAAGAAGATGGGTTCAGAGATTGTTCAGCCATGGAGGAGTTTGGGGGGCTGGTGCCTTGCTCAAGGGCATTGCCCAGGTGGAACAGGGCAGGCACTCTCTCTATCAAACTCTCCCTCCTACAGAGAACACAGAGCCACCGAAGTGTCAGACAACCAGAACCCGAACCCGGGGTAAAGAGGTCCGGTGAAGGTGGTGTTGAAGGTGTGGAGGTGGATCAGGGAGTCGGAGGAGACTCTGTAGAAGGACAGAGAGCCGGCGGGACAGTCCACGTACACGGCTACTCTGTTAGAGACCGAGGAGGAGCAGGAGGAGGAGGAGTGAGGGAGGTCCGTTCTCCTGTTATTGTGCCAGACAGCGTAACCATCCACATCAGAGCAAAACAGACACCAGGACCGGTCATTCCCTTCGAACCTGCAGTCGGGACTGTTCCCTCTCCTCCCGATTCCTCTGTAACTCACAGATACGTCGATCCTTCGTCTCCACTCCACCTCCCAGTAACAGCGACCAGTCAGAGCCTCTCCGCACAGCAGCTGGTACCAGAAGTCAAA
Source organism: Echiichthys vipera (assembly GCF_963691815.1). Lineage (NCBI taxonomy): Eukaryota > Metazoa > Chordata > Actinopteri > Perciformes > Trachinidae > Echiichthys > Echiichthys vipera. The sequence goes on along the minus strand of NC_139827.1, from coordinate 904,789 downwards.
CCTCTCTGGGTGATCGGGGTAGTTCTGCTCGTCTCTCACATACGTCACCTTCCTGTTGTCGTCAGACAGTTCGAGGTGTTTGTTCACTGTGTTTGTGTCCAGCGTGAGTTCACAGGCGTCTGAAGGAGAGAAGACACAATACAACAGTTTATTATCTAAGAGCGCCCTCCCACTGTGCGTGCGTCCCGTGCCCCGTGCTTTAGGGTCCTTGTCCCCCCCTCCAGGCCCGTTTGTACTCACACTACCTGGGCCTCGGAGAATGCTTCTTGCTGCCTATACGTCATCACGCCGTAACACGTCACACGCATTGATGACGTCATGGCGATGCGTGGCTTTGTTTCCAGATCTTTCCGTAGACCTCGGAGTTTTTGTGCGTCTTGTCGACTGTTTTTGAATCTTTTCATCGACCAAATCTGCAGTAAACACTCCACCTCCGCATCACACCAACGTGAACCTTTCACCGCCATTGTTTGAAATGTCCGCGCATGGTCCCTCCTTCTTTTTTCTACGTCCCAACAGGCGCACAGGAAATGACCTCAGAACCGCCGTAGGCCTCGTGCTCGTACACGTGCGCACGCTCGTGCTCGTACACGTGCAAACGTGCTTTACTAAAGCCCACCTCTCCCAAACGGGCCGTGGACGACAAGCGTGCCGCTCCTAGACGTGGTACGGTTGCACTCACACTGGTCAAAGGAACCAGACTTTAGCCGTGACACGTGCTCGGGCACGGGACGAAGGCACAGTGGGAGGGCGCACTAACAAACCCAGTGACTTTATTTGTTGCTTCATTAACAGACCGACTGTTCATTAGAGAATTGAGTGCAGAGACACTCTCTTTTGATTGAAACTCCTTTAGCACACACACAAGTGAACACACACTTACACTTCCTCAGACCCGGTTTCAGCCACTGCTCTCCAGCCGGTTCCACCCTGGAGGAAGAAACAGAGTCACAATGAACCTTCAGAAGCTTCAGTCGTCTTCATAAACCGTCACTCTGATGCTCCATTAAGACAAAACTGCTGCATTTATAAAACACAGTTCACGATCTGTTTGTACCTGAGAGTGTCCGGTCTGTTTCTACCTGAGAGTGTCCGGTCTGTTTGTACCTGAGAGTGTCCGGTCTGTTTGTACCTGAGAGTGTCCGGTCTGTTTGTACCTGAGAGTGTCCGGTCTGTTTGTACCTGAGAGTGTCCGGTCTGTTTGTACCTGAGAGTGTCCGGTCTGTTTGTACCTGAGAGTGTCCGGTCTGTTTGTACCTGAGAGTGTCCGGTCTGTTTGTACCTGAGAGTGTCCGGTCTGTTTGTACCTGAGAGTGTCCGGTCTGTTTGTACCTGAGAGTGTCCGGTCTGTTTGTACCTGAGAGTGTCCGGTCTGTTTGTACCTGAGAGTGTCCGGTCTGTTTGTACCTGAGAGTGTCCGGTCTGTTTGTACCTGAGAGTGTCCGGTCTGTTTGTACATGAGAGTGTCCGGTCTGTTGGTACCTGAGAGTGTCCGGTCTGTTTGTACCTGAGAGTGTCCGGTCTGTTTGTACCTGAGAGCGTCCGGTCTGTTTCTACCTGAGAGTGTCCGGTCTGTTTGTACCTGAGAGTGTCCGGTCTGTTTGTACCTGAGAGTGTCCGGTCTGTTTCTACCTGAGAGTGTCCGGTCTGTTTGTACCTGAGAGTGTCCGGTCTGTTTGTGCCTGAGAGTGTCCGGTCTGTTTGTACCTGAGAGTGTCCGGTCTGTTTGTACCTGAGAGTGTCCGGTCTGTTTGTACCTGAGAGTGTCCGGTCTGTTTGTGCCTGAGAGTGTCCGGTCTGTTTGTACCTGAGAGTGTCCGGTCTGTTTGTACCCGAGAGTGTCCGGTCTGTTTGTACCTGAGAGTGTCCGGTCTGTTTGTACCTGAGAGTGTCCGGTCTGTTTGTACCTGAGAGTGTCCGGTCTGTTTGTACCTGAGAGTGTCCGGTCTGTTTGTACCTGAGAGTGTCCGGTCTGTTTGTACCTGAGAGTGTCCGGTCTGTTTGTACCTGAGAGTGTCCGGTCTGTTTGTACCTGAGAGTGTCCGGTCTGTTTGTACCTGAGAGTGTCCGGTCTGTTTGTACCTGAGAGTGTCCGGTCTGTTTGTACATGAGAGTGTCCGGTCTGTTGGTACCTGAGAGTGTCCGGTCTGTTTGTACCTGAGAGTGTCCGGTCTGTTTGTACCTGAGAGCGTCCGGTCTGTTTCTACCTGAGAGTGTCCGGTCTGTTTGTACCTGAGAGTGTCCGGTCTGTTTGTACCTGAGAGTGTCCGGTCTGTTTCTACCTGAGAGTGTCCGGTCTGTTTGTACCTGAGAGTGTCCGGTCTGTTTGTGCCTGAGAGTGTCCGGTCTGTTTGTACCTGAGAGTGTCCGGTCTGTTTGTACCTGAGAGTGTCCGGTCTGTTTGTACCTGAGAGTGTCCGGTCTGTTTCTACCTGAGAGTGTCCGGTCTGTTTGTGCCTGAGAGTGTCCGGTCTGTTTGTACCTGAGAGTGTCCGGTCTGTTTGTACCTGAGAGTGTCCGGTCTGTTTGTACCTGAGAGTGTCCGGTCTGTTTGTACCTGAGAGTGTCCGGTCTGTTTCTACCTGAGAGTGTCCGGTCTGTTTGTACCCGAGAGTGTCCGGTCTGTTTGTACCTGAGAGGGTCCGGTCTGTTTGTACCTGAGAGTGTCCGGTCTGTTTGTACCTGAGAGTGTCCGGTCTGTTTCTACCTGAGAGTGTCCGGTCTGTTTGTACCTGAGAGTGTCCGGTCTGTTCGTACCTGAGAGTGTCCGGTCTGTTTGTACCTGAGAGTGTCCGGTCTGTTTGTACCTGAGAGTGTCCGGTCTGTTTGTACCCGAGAGTGTCCGGTCTGTTTGTACCTGAGAGTGTCCGGTCTGTTTGTACCTGAGAGTGTCCGGTCTGTTTGTACCTGAGAGGGTCCGGTCTGTTTGTACCTGAGAGTGTCCGGTCTGTTTCTACCTGAGAGTGTCCGGTCTGTTTGTACCTGAGAGTGTCCGGTCTGTTTGTACCTGAGAGTGTCCGGTCTGTTTGTACCTGAGAGTGTCCGGTCTGTTTGTACCTGAGAGTGTCCGGTCTGTTTGTACCTGAGAGTGTCCGGTCTGTTTGTACCTGAGAGTGTCCGGTCTGTTTGTACCCGAGAGTGTCCGGTCTGTTTGTACCTGAGAGTGTCCGGTCTGTTTGTACCCGAGAGTGTCCGGTCTGTTTGTACCTGAGAGTGTCCGGTCTGTTTGTACCCGAGAGTGTCCGGTCTGTCTGTACCTGAGAGTGTCCGGTCTGTTTGTACCTGAGAGTGTCCGGTCTGTTTGTACCTGAGAGTGTCCGGTCTGTCTCTACCTGAGAGTGTCCGGTCTGTTTGTACCTGAGAGTGTCCGGTCTGTTTCTACCTGAGAGTGTCCGGTCTGTTTGTACCTGAGAGTGTCCGGTCTGTTTGTACCTGAGAGTGTCCGGTCTGTTTCTACCTGAGAGTGTCCGGTCTGTTTGTACCTGAGAGTGTCCGGTCTGTTTGTACCTGAGAGTGTCCGGTCTGTTTCTACCTGAGAGTGTCCGGTCTGTTTGTACCTGAGAGTGTCCGGTCTGTTTGTACCTGAGAGTGTCCGGTCTGTTTCTACCTGAGAGTGTCCGGTCTGTTTGTACCTGAGAGTGTCCGGTTTGTGTCTACCTGAGAGTGTCCGGTCTGTTTGTACCTGAGAGTGTCCGGTCTGTTTGTACCTGAGAGTGTCCGGTCTGTTTGTACCTGAGAGTGTCCGGTCTGTTTGTACCTGAGAGTGTCCGGTCTGTTTGTACCTGAGAGTGTCCGGTCTGTTTGTACCTGAGAGTGTCCGGTCTGTTTGTACCTGAGAGTGTCCGGTCTGTTTGTACCTGAGAGTGTCCGGTCTGTTTGTACCCGAGAGTGTCCGGTCTGTCTGTACCTGAGAGTGTCCGGTCTGTTTGTACCTGAGAGTGTCCGGTCTGTTTGTACCTGAGAGTGTCCGGTCTGTTTGTACCCGAGAGTGTCCGGTCTGTTTGTACCTGAGAGTGTCCGGTCTGTTTGTACCTGAGAGTGTCCGGTCTGTTTGTACCTGAGAGTGTCCGGTCTGTTTGTACCTGAGAGTGTCCGGTCTGTTTGTACCTGAGAGTGTCCGGTCTGTTTGTACCTGAGAGTGTCCGGTCTGTTTCTACCTGAGAGTGTCCGGTCTGTTTCTACCTGAGAGTGTCCGGTCTGTTTCTACCTGAGAGTGTCCGGTCTGTTTCTACCTGAGAGTGTCCGGTCTGTTTGTGCCTGAGAGTGTCCGGTCTGTTTGTACCTGAGAGTGTCCGGTCTGTTTGTACCTGAGAGTGTCCGGTCTGTTTGTACCTGAGAGTGTCCGGTCTGTTTCTACCTGAGAGTGTCCGGTCTGTTTGTACCCGAGAGTGTCCGGTCTGTTTGTACCTGAGAGGGTCCGGTCTGTTTGTACCTGAGAGTGTCCGGTCTGTTTGTACCTGAGAGTGTCCGGTCTGTTTCTACCTGAGAGTGTCCGGTCTGTTTGTACCTGAGAGTGTCCGGTCTGTTCGTACCTGAGAGTGTCCGGTCTGTTTGTACCTGAGAGTGTCCGGTCTGTTTGTACCTGAGAGTGTCCGGTCTGTTTGTACCCGAGAGTGTCCGGTCTGTTTGTACCTGAGAGTGTCCGGTCTGTTTGTACCTGAGAGTGTCCGGTCTGTTTGTACCTGAGAGTGTCCGGTCTGTTCGTACCTGAGAATGTCCGGTCTGTTTGTACCTGAGAGTGTCCGGTCTGTTTGTACCTGAGAGTGTCCGGTCTGTTTGTACCCGAGAGTGTCCGGTCTGTTTGTACCTGAGAGTGTCCGGTCTGTTTGTACCCGAGAGTGTCCGGTCTGTTTGTACCTGAGAGTGTCCGGTCTGTTTGTACCCGAGAGTGTCCGGTCTGTCTGTACCTGAGAGTGTCCGGTCTGTTTGTACCTGAGAGTGTCCGGTCTGTTTGTACCTGAGAGTGTCCGGTCTGTCTCTACCTGAGAGTGTCCGGTCTGTTTGTACCTGAGAGTGTCCGGTCTGTTTCTACCTGAGAGTGTCCGGTCTGTTTGTACCTGAGAGTGTCCGGTCTGTTTGTACCTGAGAGTGTCCGGTCTGTTTCTACCTGAGAGTGTCCGGTCTGTTTGTACCTGAGAGTGTCCGGTCTGTTTGTACCTGAGAGTGTCCGGTCTGTTTGTACCTGAGAGTGTCCGGTCTGTTTGTACCTGAGAGTGTCCGGTCTGTTTGTACCTGAGAGTGTCCGGTCTGTTTCTACCTGAGAGTGTCCGGTCTGTTTCTACCTGAGAGTGTCCGGTCTGTTTGTACCTGAGAGTGTCCGGTCTGTTTCTACCTGAGAGTGTCCGGTCTGTTTCTACCTGAGAGTGTCCGGTCTGTTTCTACCTGAGAGTGTCCGGTCTGTTTCTACCTGAGAGTGTCCGGTCTGTTCGTACCTGAGAGTGTCCGGTCTGTTTGTACCTGAGAGTGTCCGGTCTGTTTGTACCTTAGAGTGTCCGGTCTGTTTGTACCTGAGAGTGTCCGGTCTGTTTGTACCTGAGAGTGTCCGGTCTGTTTGTACCTGAGAGTGTCCGGTCTGTTTGTACCTGAGAGTGTCCGGTCTGTTTGTACCTGAGAGTGTCCGGTCTGTTTGTACCCGAGAGTGTCCGGTCTGTTTGTACCTGAGAGTGTCCGGTCTGTCTGTACCTGAGAGTGTCCGGTCTGTTTGTACCTGAGAGTGTCCAGTCTGTTTGTACCTGAGAGTGTCCGGTCTGTTTGTACCTGAGAGTGTCCGGTCTGTTTGTACCTGAGAGTGTCCGGTCTGTTTCTACCTGAGAGTGTCCGGTCTGTTTCTACCTGAGAGTGTCCGGTCTGTTTGTACCTGAGAGTGTCCGGTCTGTTTGTACCTGAGAGTGTCCGGTATGTTTGTACCTGAGAGTGTCCGGTCTGTTTGTACCTGAGAGTGTCCGGTCTGTTTGTACCCGAGAGTGTCCGGTCTGTTTGTACCTGAGAGTGTCCGGTCTGTTTGTACCTGAGAGTGTCCGGTCTGTTTCTACCTGAGAGTGTCCGGTCTGTCTGTACCTGAGAGTGTCCGGTCTGTTTGTACCTGAGAGTGTCCGGTCTGTTTCTACCTGAGAGTGTCCGGTCTGTTTCTACCTGAGAGTGTCCAGTCTGTTTCTACCTGAGAGTGTCCGGTCTGTTTGTAACTGAGAGTGTCCGGTCTGTTTGTACCTGAGAGTGTCCGGACTGTTTGTACCTGAGAGTGTCCGGTCTGTTTGTACCTGAGGGTGTCCGGTCTGTTTGTACCTGAGAGTGTCCGGTCTGTTTGTACCTGAGAGTGTCCGGTCTGTTTCTACCTGAGAGTGTTCGGTCTGTTTGTACCTGAGAGTGTCCGGTCTGTTTGTACCTGAGAGTGTCCGGTCTGTTTGTACCTGAGAGTGTCCGGTCTGTTTGTACCTGAGAGTGTCCGGTCTGTTTGTACCTGAGAGTGTCCGGTCTGTTTCTACCTGAGAGTGTCCGGTCTGTTTGTACCTGAGAGTGTCCGGTCTGTTTGTACCTGAGAGTGTCCGGTCTGTTTGTACCTGAGAGTGTCCGGTCTGTTTCTACCTGAGAGTGTCCGGTCCGTTTGTACCTGAGAGTGTCCGGTCTGTGTCTACCTGAGAGTGTCCGGTCTGTTTCTACCTGAGAGTGTCCGGTCCGTTTGTACCTGAGAGTGTCCGGTCTGTGTCTACCTGAGAGTGTCCGGTCTGTTTGTACCTGAGAGCGTCCGGTCTGAAGCGTCCAGCAGTCAGCAGCTTCACTCCTGAGTCTCCTGGATGATTGTAGCTCAGGTCCAGTTCTCTCAGAGGGGACGGGTTGGAGCTCAGAGCCGAGGCCAGAGAAGCACAGCCTTCCTCTGTGATCAGACAACCTGACAGTCTGAACACACACACACACACAAACATTGGTACCACAGTAAAGACAGTAGGGTTGTCACGATACTAGAATTTCAAAGTCGATACAGAGTCCCAGGAATATTCAATATTATTTTCGATACCACTGGGAGAAAATGACTTAAAATGAAGGCAGCATTGCAAAAATAAAGACTAGAACAATACAAACAACAATAACAACACTACACAAAGTTTGTTTTCTTGTGTTGTAGAGCTCAGGGATTTGTGTGGACATGAGGGAGGTTACACTTTGGATTCAGTCGGTGAATCAGTTGTTGTTAGTGAGGATTCTCCACAGTGTAAACAGGGATCTGCTCCATGCTAATGTATTCAGCTACAGTCCTGTTTATCTGCTGTGTTTCTGATCACTGGGCTCCAGATTATCTCCGCTGGTAAAGCAGCTGCCGTTGGTTTTTAAAGATAACTTAACAGATGTAACTGTTGTATACTTCACCAGTGTCGGCCGTTAAGATGCTTCGTCAGCTCCGCCTTTACCTGGTCGTTAGCCTCGTATGCTAAAGACTTCCAAACTGCACTTTTGCTTTCTTCATTTTCTACTAAAACGTGTCTGAAGGTCCTCCAGCAGCCGTGTTCAGTCAGCTCAGAGTGGTTAACGTGATGAAGCAGCGTTCATGTGCTCAGAGAGACGAGCTGGAGCTGCTGGAGGACGTTACGGGCCGACCGGAGGAGGCCGCGGCTGCACCGTTGACGGCAAAAGTACTGATACTTTTGCAAGTTAGTATCTAATCCGATACTAACTTTTGTATTGATTATTTGCCAATGACTGATATTTGTGACAACCCTAACAGACAGTATTTGTTGATATATTTGTAAATAAGCAGAATCCTGACCTGAGAGTCTTCAGTTCACAGTGTGGACTCTCCAGTCCTGCAGAGAGCAGCTTCACGCCTGAGTCCTGCAGGTCGTTGTTACTCAGGTCCAGTTCTCTCAGACTGGAGGACCGGGAGCTGAGGACTGAGGCCAGAGCTTCACAGCTTCTCTCTGACAGGTTACAGCCACTCAGCCTGAAGGAGAGTTAGTGATTAAGACACTGATACTGAGAATCACATGTGAAGGTTGCCCTTACTGAGCCAAAAACGTACACAGATTGGTTAAATGAACAACAACAAACAACAAAGAAACATTAAAAAACTATTTGAAAGATTGTTCATTTGATCAAATTTGGTTCCTGAATCTTACAACAATCAGTTGACTTAGGGCCGTCCACACGGAGACGCGTTTTCCTGTAACCGCACAACTTTAGTCTGGTTTTATTCGACCATCCACAGCAGCCGGCTGTAGCCTGAAAACAGGATCTTTAGAAACCGGGTCCCAGAGTGTGCAGATTGTAAACGCCCCCCATGGCGTTGTGGTCTGGACGGTGAAACCTCAGACTTTGTTAAAGGACGGCGTCATGGCCCCACCTCTGACCTTTGACCCTGCAGCGTCACATAACAACAACAGTACTGCTGCGTGAGAGGACAGAGACGGACCCAGAGACTGTTTAGTGAACTGGACTCTGAGCCACATGCATGGGACTGAATGAGGCCCAGCACAGATGTCTCCCTTTTCCCTGATGCTCTGAATAAGGAGCTAAACTGCTCTAGGCTCCGTTTCTAAATCCAGTTCTAAGAAGCTGTGAAAAGTCTCTAAATGTAGTGAGAAAGTGGCGCCTGGGAGTGCTTTGGGACGGGGAAGGGGCTCCCAGCAGCCCCCTCTGCTCAGTGAGGACACTAACTGCAGAGTGAAGGGGCTCCCAGCAGCCCCCTCTGCTCAGTGAGGACACTAACTGCAGAGTGAAGGGGCTCCCAGCAGCCCCCTCTGCTCAGTGAGGACACTAACTGCAGAGTGAAGGGGCTCCCAGCAGCCCCCTCTGCTCAGTGAGGACACTAACTGCAGAGTGAAGGGGCTCCCAGCAGCCCCCTCTGCTCAGTGAGGACACTAACTGCAGAGTGAAGGGGCTCCCAGCAGCACCACTGCTCAGTGAGGACACTAACTGCAGGGTGAAGGGTGCATCAGAGTCCAGAACAGCACCAAAGTCTCCACTAAGACCAGAACCAGGGACACGTTTGTCTCTAGGATGGAGGAGGATTTGGAGAGAAACTCTGCGGTGTTTGGATTCACCTGGTTTCCTGTGGACGCAGTGACGAGTCCAGGCCGAGTGGACCGAAACTTTTTAAGAACGACGGATAAAAATAATTGTTTTCAATCGTGTGGACGAACCCTAAGACATTCACTAGCTGAGAAGAACCCTTACACATCTGATAGTTAGTATATATCTCTTATCTGTGCACTTACAGAGCTTTGTTGGAGGCTTTGATCACTGGCAGCAGCCTCAGAAGAGCCTCCTCTGAAGCAGAGTACTTCCTCAGGTCAAACACGTCCAGAGCTTCTCCTGATGACAGTAAGATGAAGCCCAGAGCTGACCACTGAGCAGGAGACAGGTCATCTGCAGAGAGATGTCCTGATCTCAGGGAGAGTTGGATCTCCTCCACAAGAGAGCGATCCTTCAGTTCATTCAGACAGTGGAACAGATTGATGTTTCTCTCTGCAGACAGATTCTCACTGATCTTCTGCTTGATGTACTGGACTGTTTCCTGATTGGTCTGTGAGCTGCTTCCTGTCTGTGTCAGCAGGCCTCGTAGGAGAGACTGATTGGTCTCCAGAGAAAGACCCAGGAGGAAGCGGAGGAACAGGTCCAGGTGTCCGTTTGGACTCTGTAAGGCCTCGTCCACAGCACTGTGGTAGAGACGTGTTGGTTCAGGCTTGATTCTGAATAGAAACCACCACCAGGATGTTGTTTGGTCTCCTGACAGCAGGTTGACTCCAGAGATGGTGAATGTCAGATGGACATGAAGAGCAGCCAGAAACTCCTGAACACTCAGATGGATGAAGCAGAACACCTTGTCCTGGTACAGTCCTCTCTCCTCTTTAAAGACCTGTGTGAACACTCCTGAGTACACTGAGGCTGCTCTGATATCGATGCCACACTCTCTCAGGTCTGACTCATAGAAGATCAGGTTTCCTTTCTGCAGCTGCTCAAAAGCCAGTTTCCCCAGAGACTCGATCATCTTCCTGCTCTCTGGACTCCAGTGTGGATCCGTCTCAGCTCCTCCATCATACTTGACCTTCTTCCGTTTGGTCTGAACCACCAGGAAGTGGATGTACATCTCAGTCAGGGTCTTGGGCAGCTCTGCTCCCTCTCTGGTTCTCGTCACTTCCTCCAGAACTGTAGCAGTGATCCAGCAGAAGACTGGGATGTGGCACATGATGTGGAGGCTTCGTGAAGTCTGGATGTGGGAGATGATTCTGCCGGCCTGCTCCTCATCTCTGAATCTCTTCCTGAAGTACTCGTCCTTCTGTGGGTCAGTGAACCCTCGGACCTCTGTCACCATGTCAACACACTCAGGAGGGATCTGATTGGCTGCTGCAGGTCGTGTGGTGATCCAGAGGCGAGCAGAGGGAAGCAGTTTCCCCCTGATGAGGTTCGTCAGCAGCACATCCACTGAGGTGGACTCTGTAACATCAGTCAGGACCTCAGTGTTGTGGAAGTCCAGAGGAAGTCGACACTCGTCCAGACCGTCAAAGATGAACACGACCTGGAACTCTTCAAACCTGCAGATTCCTGCTTCTTTGGTTTCACTAAAGAAGTGATGAACAAGTTCCACCAAGCTGAACTTTCTCTGCTTCAGCACATTCAGCTCTCTGAAAGTGAATGGAAATGTGAAGTGTACGTCCTGGTTGGCTTTGCCTTCAGCCCAGTCCAGAGTGAACTTCTGTGTTAGGACTGTTTTCCCAATGCCAGCCACTCCCTTTGTCATCACTGCTCTGATTGGTTCCTCTCTTCCAGGTGAGGCTTTAAAGATGTCTCCACACCTGATTGTTGTTTCTGGTCTGTCGTGTTTCCTGGATGCTGTTTCAATCTGTCTGACCTCATGTTCATCATTGACCTCTGCACTCCCTCCCTCTGTGATGAAGATCTCTGTGTAGATCTGATTCAGAAGAGTCGGGTTTCCTGCTTTAGCGATCCCCTCAAACACACACTGGAACTTCTGCTGCAGGTGAGACTTGAGTTGCGGTCGACAAACTGCAGCAATAGTTCCTGAATGAACACACGTTAAAGTGTCAGTCCGGCGTAAAAAAATCATCCCAGGGTCTTTTTCAGCAAACTTAAGCCATCAAGACAATTTGTTTCATGTATGAACGATTAACGGAGGTATACCAGAGGGTCGCTAACAGGATGTTACGACAAAACACTCTTTTAATAAACTCTGGGTTCACTCTCTACGCTGATGATGCTTTGTTGTGTGTGTAGGGACTCTTCTCATGCTGCTGCAGAGGTTTGCTGTTATTTTCAGCAGCATTAGTGGTTAAAAAAGACTTGAATGCTTCAGCCGCGAGCTAATCAGTGTTAGCCACATCCAGGGCGACTGTGGCTCAGTGGAAGAGTGGATCGTCTTCCATTTGAGAGATTGGCGGTTCGACCCCCACCTCCCCGGTCACCCCGGTCCACATGTCGAAGTGTCCTTGGGCAAGAACCCCGAATTGCTCCCTGTGCTGCGCATGCGTGTGTAAATGTGTGTGAATGGTCAGATTAGATGGTCTGTAGATGTCCACTGCATCAGGGTGAATGTGACAAACACAGTGAAAGCGCCGTGAGTCGTCAGAAGACTAGAAAGTCCATTTACCGTCCTGTTGTTAGCGACCCTCACGGACTTCTCTGTTCACAGTTGTTACAGGAAATAAATTGTCTTGATGGATTATTTGATTTGCTGAAAAACACCCCCACCACCACACTGTCAGTAGGATCTGTTAGTTTGACCCAGATCATGAGGAGGTTGCGTGTGTACAGTGCTCTTACTGCTCTGCAGACGGTCGGCCAGCTCCTCCTGCTTCATTCTCCTCAGGAGGTGAAGTGTGAGCGTCAGAAACGCCGCTCTGCTGCTCCTCCTCTGCTCTTCCTCCTCGCCATCCGACACCTCCTCATCCACGCTCTCTAAGCATTCTGGGTAATCTAGACTCAGGATCGTTTGGAACTTTTTCAGCTCGTTCGTCACAAAGCTGACGCTGCTTTTGTTTAAGTGCTGGAAAAGAAGAACACCTAAGAATTTAACATTACATTTATTTTATTTGGAGCGGACGTAAAAGTTGCTGTTGGACGTCAACACACCATGAATATGGAGTCCAGATCTGTTGGCTGCTGCTGGACAGACTGAACCTGCTGAACACTGCAGGAAAAACATCAAATATGATAAATATCAACAGATACAAGCAGCCGTTCCCTCAGGAGGGGGTCTGGAGTCTCCCTTAGAGAGAGGGGGAGAAGTTCGTCTGGTTTAAGTTCGTACCTTTCTTCTTCAGGTTGGTGAACTTCGGTGAAGCTAATGGGTTTCACCATGGACGAGTCGCTGTTCAAGGACACGCAGCTGGGTACGGAAGAGTCCGCACTCTGCTGATCCACGCTGAAACAGAAAACAACAACACACAAACTGTTTGAAAGGCTTTTACTTCCCTGACTAAGTGTCTTTTAGGGGCCTCTACCTAAACCCCCTCACCACAGAGAACCATGTTCCTGAGCTCAGTTTGCTTTTGTCGTTGCCGGCCGAGAGTCAGCGCTGGAAAGCCGTGCGCATCATCCTCTGCGCATCATCCTGTGCCTTTCCCCGTGATCCTCCTGTGAGTGATGCTCCGGGGTTTGAGTTCTTGACATAAACTAAGTGTTGGCTGCTTTGTTCTTCCTTTACTCCTTACTTCCTCCTGCACGTGCCAGTTCCATGTTTAACATATGCTAGCGCGGCATGAAGCTAACTGAACGTGGCCCTCTCTCGGCTGCAGGTTTGAATCCCGGCCTGGGCCCTTCTGTGTGGAGTTTGCATGTTCGCCCCGTGTCTGCGTGGGTGTTCTCCGGGTTCTCCGGTTTCCTCCCACAGTCCAAAGACGTGCAGGTGTTGGGTTCATTGATGACTCTAAATCACCCGTAGGTGTGAATGGTTGTCTGTCTCTGTTCGTCTCTATGTGTCCTGTGATAGACTGGCGTCCTGTCCAGGGTGGACCCCGCCTCACGCCCGATGTCAGCTGGGATCGGCTCCAGCCCCCCGACAGGGACAAGAGGCTGAAGATGAATGAATGAATTATATGACCTGCGCGTGGAGCCGTCGCCTCGTCTCTGCCTGATAGAAAGTGTGTAGCATACAGCCATGTTGTTGTCTGAGTACAGACTGTGTCACTTAGGTTTCCATCTTACATCAGAGAGAGAATTGGAAGTCTGTGTTCATGCTGACACACCATTCTTGTTTACTGTTGATCCCATACGGGTTAGCGCTACTTCGTTACCTCCAACACACAAACCTTCAATTGCACATTACAACAAATGCAAATCAATTGAATCAAAGAGAATTAGAGCAGAGAGGTGAGAGGACACACAGTTGCTGCATTAACCACGTCACGCTGCTGATCATTCAGTGTTGAGATAGAAAGGTGGACTCATATCTGCAGTTCTACCCTTCATCAGCCTCCTGAGTCCGTCCTGACCCCTGACCCCTGACCTCTGACCCCTGACCCCTGCTGTGTTTCCCTCTCAGATCAGTTTGGTGACGTGTGATGGAGTAAACGTGTTGAAGTTTCTCCAGTTTGAACCAATCAGCGTTGGTTTCTTTGGTGTGTTTAAGTGAAACAGAAGAGACTGTTGAGTGTGAACAACATGGCGGCTTCCACGGATGAGATGAGCAGCTATGGAGCAAGACGCTCACTAACTCACACACACACACACACACACACACACACACACACACACACACACACACACACACACACACAGGCCTTTGATCCGTAAATTCACGTTAAACACAAAGGGAAAATCTCCTTTACCCACATGTTGTTTCATTTCTGAGCTTTGCCTCCACGCTGTTAGCACGTCACACGCTGTTAGCACGTCACACGCTGTTAGCACGTCACACGCTGTTAGCACGTCACACGCTGTTAGCACGTCACACGCTTCACTCATCTGATTGGTTGGTTTGGCCCGTGTGTTGGTGACAGACAGATGGTTTATCCAATCAGAAACCAGGATTTTCACCCCTTCACAAAGATCTTTAGACCAGAGTTCAGATGGATCTGCTGAGACCAGAGAGTCTGCAGAGTTTTACTTCAATCCACCAAAGAAACCAACGCTGATTGGTTCAAACTGGAGAAACTTCAACACATTTACTCCGTCACACGTCACCAAACTGATCTGAGAGTGAAACATGACAGATCAGGGGTCAGGACGGACTCAGGAGGGTAGTAAACAGCTGTGTGAAACAACATTGTGAGAACAAAACATGAAGCACCGGCACTGGGACGCGTTTTACTCACGGAGTCTCTGAAGGACGTCCTGAAAACGCTAAAGGTAGATCCATGGACTGGAAACTGTTGATTGATACACAGCTGGGTCCAGGTCCAGGAGAGTCTGGTCTCTCTTTCTCTGGGCTTCAACACACACACACACACACACACACACACACACACACACACAC
>NC_139827.1:877867-885367 GCF_963691815.1 Echiichthys vipera | reverse complement strand
TCCAGCAGCAGGACCATCGGAGCCAGAGAGCTCCCGAGGCGACAGAGACACGAGGTGTAGCCCAACCCGCACTGCCTGCCGACAACACGACAACACGACAACACGACACGCTTCAGTTTCAACCGCTCAGCATCACCAACCCGGGGCCTCATTTCCACAACTGTGCGTAGAACCCTTCACAGATCATCTGTGCTGTGTGTGTGTGTGTGTGTGTGTGTGTGTGTGTGTGTGTGTGTGTGTGTGTGTGCATGTGGGCGTGGCTTCTGCTCCACAGGTGAAGCAGGTGAACTCACTCTACAATCAAGCCTCACATAAAGCCACTGGTTTCCCTCCTGCTCATCACCAGATCATTTCGTCAGTCTACGGGATTTCTGTGCTTTGCTGTGCAGTCCTGAGCGCTGCTTCCTGCCTGTGGACCCGCCTGTGGACCTGCCTGTGGACCTGCCTGTGGACCTGCCTGTGGACTTGCCTGCCTGTGAACCCGCCTGCCTGTGGACCTGCCTGCCTGCGGACCTGCCTGCCTGTGGACTTGCCTGCCTGTGGACCCGCCTGCCTGTGGACCCGCCTGTCTGTGGACCTGCCTGCCTGTGGACCTGCCTGCCTGCATCACCATTCCCCTACAGCGGACCTCACATCACGCCACCTGCATCCACGCACTCCTCGGTGACTTCACCTCCCACATCAGGATCCTGGAACCTCGCACCCCCCCTCCACCTCGCACCTGTGCTCGCACCATTTGAACATTTAAGACTGTTTGTTGCACTTTGAACCAGAGTGGAGTCGTGCATTTGGGTCGGAACACGCACGCTTCTCCGCAAATCATTCTTCTATGAACACCAACGTTTCTCTGCCCGTCTACGCGCGGTTTCTGTGCACAGCGATCTTTAGGAACGAGGCCCCCGGAGAAAAAAGGGTTCAATGGGAAACGATGTTGGAAACCAGCAGACGTTACTTTTAGAGATCTAGTTTAAACTTTTCCAGACATTTAAAGGAAGGAAAGTTCACTTGAGGCCTGAAGTTGTGGATAATTAGGGGCGTGGCTCCGCTGAGTGACAGGTGGGGAGCAGAGGCTGGAGGTCTCATGTGGTCCCGTTACCTGAGGACGGTCGGGTAGAGTTCAGCGGAGTAGAGGAACGCTGTGGTGAACGCCGCCTCGGAGAAACCCTTCGCCACCACGGTGATGCACGTACGGAGCACGGAGAACTCTGGGAGAGAAGCAGATGATCAGATAAACATTAAAGATCTGCGCAGAGACAAAACATTTACATTTACAGCGTCGATTCATAACAAACGTTAAGCCTGTGAAGGTTCTCATGTGTCCAGCTCGTCGTTCTCCTCAAAGCAACTTCAGTCCAAAGCAGCTGGACTTGGTTCTTTGTCAGGGAGACGTTTCCCCTCTGATCCACTGATGAAGCCTCTTGGATATGAGGGGGAAGCGTCTTCCTGAGTCTCCCATGAAGACGAGCTCATGTGTCGAACATGAGCTAAAGACTCTGATGATGAGGATTCTGTCTCTGTTGATGCTGATGGAGGTCTGTAACATCCTATCACATAGTTTAGGGACTGAACTGTTGAATGAAATGTTCTTTGTATGAATCGCCACACAATCGATCTGTACTAAAGAAGTTATATCATCCAAACTAACCTGATTATCCTGAATAGATTTACTCCACCATGTCTCTGATGCAACCATCACTGTGAGGGTTCTGGGTCTGAGCGTTTTTACCCTGCCTCTTTGTTCCTCCCCGTCTGCAGGGCTTGGCTGACGAGGCTGACGGGGAACACCTGCAGCCATTCAATCAGTACCACCTCTGCATATACACCTGGTCTTGGCCCTGCTCCCCTGCCAGATAACTCCGTCTTGTCGGTAGAGCCGACCTTCCTCTCCTGGTGAGTCTTTGCTGCAGTCTTGCTCTAGACTAAATTAGATCTGATGTTTTTGTGTGTGTGCTCTTCTGTCATGACCTGGTTCTGTCAGTTCCTCCTCTCGTCCGTTCTGTGTGAGTTTGTCTCCCTCTGTCTGTGTTTCCCTGCATGTGTCTCTCCCTCGTCTCTGTGTAGGTCCGGTAGGCGTTCCCCCAAAGCTGCAGCCTGTTACGCTGATTACCCCAACACCTTAAACACCTGAAGCTGACAGGCATGCAGCGCCGGACCGTCGTCGACCCTTCATTGGTAAAACTATTCCCCCTGTACTGCCGTCTCCTTCCTCGTTGTGGTTTTCACGCTCCCCGTAGGAAGTTGATTAATCGTGTTCGTTTCCCGTGTTCCCGTCCGTCTCCTGATCGTCCGTCGTCTCCCTGTTCCTGTTCATCCCGTGTTCGTTTAGTTAGTTTTTGCGTTTGTCCGTTCTTTATATCAAACGTTTGTTTTGTGACTTTGCTGCATCGGGTCCACTTTTCCTGTTACACCTGAACCGTTCATGACAGTTTCAGTTCTTCGTACCTCGAGTTCCTGAGTTTGCCCCGTGCCTGAGCGTCGTCTGGCGGTTGACTTCTACTTGTGGAGCCCCTTGTTAAGATCAACATTTTTGACGCACCTACCTAACCTGCCTGCCGCTGCTTTAGGGTCCAGCTAGGCCGTAACCATGACATCAACATCTGTTGAAGTTGCCCATATTTTAACCAAATCCAATTTAGTTAATTTAGTTTCTCACGTTCATCAAACCAAGACCAGATCTGTTTCAAAAGTCAATGGGTGTCTGTAAACACAATCCGGTAGGTCACACTCCCACTGTCCATCCGTACCGTGCCCAACGGCTGAAGTCTGGTTCCAGTGACCAGTGTGAGTGCAACCGTACCGCGTCTAGGAGCGGCACGCTTGCAACACATTGCCATGACGTCATCAATGCGTGTGACGTGTTACGGCGTGATGACGTATAGGCAGCAAGAAGCATTCTCCGAGGCCCAGGTAGTGTGAGTACAAACGGGCCTGGAGGGGGGGACAAGGACCCTAAAGTGTGTCTGTAATGGCAACTATTTGTATTTTTTGTAATATCAGATCTCTTTAAGGAAGCAGGCCAAGAGATTTCTGATGGAACACAATAATCGTTTAACAGACGGAGGCTTAAAAGGTACTTTTGATTGCTGAGAGGAAGAGCAAACACAAGATACTAGACACTCCTGAAAGCCCATTAGCTCCTGTGCGTTTGTCACCTTTGATTTGTCAAACAAATAAAGTCTTTGTAAGAATACTCTCTTCATACTATCCACATATCCTTTATGTTCACAGAGAGGTAACCAAAACATTATAAGTGCCATGGTGAGATTATACTACTGAACCTACGAAGAGTAGCAGGAAGTTAATGCTAATGGGGATGTTAGCAGAGCGGGGCCGGGTTGCACCACCGGGCTGTTGAATGTAATCAGGGCCCGGGAGGATTGCTGTCCAACCTGTCCTGGTTTCAGCTTTTCAAACGCTCAGATAATGAAAAGTACAGTGTTCTCACATGATGAAGCAAGAACTGACTCCAAAGACAAACACCCATGCAACCTAACATGCCGCCATCTTGGATTTGATTTGACTAATACTGAACAGGATGTTTGTTTAGCTACTCATTTTATTTTTATTTTTTCTTTAAAAAGTTAACGAATAATAAATCTGGCTTCCTCCGGACGTGGACGATGCTCCGTCGACTCCCAGTCTGTGTTTCTACCCTCAGGTGTCAGGAACGGCTCCACCTCGTCGTCGCTCCACACGATAAATCTCTGCCCTGACGCACAGGAACTACACACAACCTACTTCCTGTTTACACCGCCAACACACGCCCAGAGGACGGGCACGCTCCCGTGGTCGTTCCTGACAGTGTTAGTTTTGAAACACCATTTTTGAAAGAAGTGTGGATGTAGCTAAACTTGACTGGACACAACCGAACTCTGTGACTCTTTAACCGTGTGTCTGTCTGCGGGACAGGAAGTGATGTCACCTGAAGGTATGGCTGTGTTCATCCCAATCAGAGCTCCCGTTGTGATCAGGAACCACGCCTGGCCGTTCCGCCGGCCGACCCGGTCCAGGACGTAGAAGGTCAGGATTTTGGCAGGAACTTCGATGGCGCCGTAGATGAAGTGCGTGAGGTAGATGCTGACGCCGAATCCAGAGATCCTGAAGCTGATCCCGTAGTAGAGGAAGGCAACGGCGAACCTACAGGTACACACACGGTGGTTACGCACACACACACACACACACACACACACAACAGACACCAGGTTCAAAGGTCAGGGGAGGATTCAGTACCAGAAGAGTCCGGAGCAGAGCGTGATCTTCCTCAGTTGAGGCGTTTTGAACAGATCCAGGTAGGAGTGGTTCTTCTCCGCCACCTCAGACACCGTCACCTTCCTCAGAGCCTGAAATGACAGAAGAGCTCAGACACAACGTGTGAGACGTCAGACCGACTGCTGTGCAAAAGCTTTCCGAAGACATCGTCATGAACGGTTCAGAGATAACGACCCGATGCAATAAAAGTACAAACAAATATTTAATACAGTTACAAACAAAACGCAAAACACTACAGGGAGAGGACAGGCCCTGTGATAGACTGGCGTCCTGTCCAGGGTGGACCCCGCCTCACACCCAATGTCAGCTGGGATCGGCTCCAGTCCCCCCTCCCCCCCCCTACCCCGACTGGGACAAGAGGTTGAAGATGAACGAATGAATGAACTACAGGGAAAAACAGGAATACGAAGAACGAGACGGTCGAGGGAAGAACAGGAACGAGGAGACGACGGATGATCAGGGAGACGGGAAACTACGGAGAAACAGAAACAAACACGATTAGAATAAACTCAACGACGACGAGCGTGAAACCACAACGACAAAGGAATGGCAATGAAGGAATACAACGGTCCGCCGCTGCACGCCTGTCCGCTCAGGGTATAAGTAGTTACCAGGTGATCAGCGTAACAGGCTGCAGCTGGGGGGGGGAACGCCTACCGGACCTAGACGACAGACGACACACACATGCAGGGAAACACAGACAGACGGAGACAAACTCACACAAAAGGGAGAGAGGAGGGAACTGACAGAACCGAGTCTTCGCAGATATTTAACAAACATTTGTGCAAAAGCGTTCTGGAGACATCGAACCGACGGTTGAACGTACGATTTCCTAAGATTTCACGTGAACGGACGGAACAGAGAAATAACACGTGAATGTCAAAGATGTGCTTGAAGTTATTTGGAAACTTCATTCTTCTTTAATAAAAAGATGCTTTTTAAGATTGTTTATGTTTCAGAAGTGACTGAATATCTCCCCGACAGACGGACTTTACGCTGTACGCGTTGGATCTGTTTTATGAATTAGTTTTAGTTTCTTTGAGTAGTTTCAGTTTCTTTGAGTAGTTTTAGTTTCTTTGAGTAGTTTTAGTTTCTTTGAGTAGTTTCAGTTTCTTTGAGTAGTTTTAGTTTCTTTGAGTAGTTTCAGTTTCTTTGAGTAGTTTCAGTTTCTTTGAGTAGTTTCAGTTTCTTTGAGTAGTTTAGTTTCTTTGAGTAGTTTCAGTTTCTTTGAGTAGTTAAGTTTCTTTGAGTAGTTTCAGTTTCTTTGAGTAGTTTCAGTTTCTTTGAGTAGTTTCAGTTTCTTTGAGTAGTAGTAGAAGAGACGTCATCACGTTCACCTGTTGTCTTGATAAATTCACTATAATGTTGATTTCCACGACAACGGCATCGCGTTGTTTACTTCTTTGATCCCGTCAACACTTCCTGCGCGCTGATGTTTCACATTAAAAGCCTCTCAGCGGCTCCTGCTCCCCGTCAGGCTTTTAATGTGAAGCATGAGTTGCAGCTGGATGTTCCCGTTGACTCAGAGAGCCGTACCTCAGCGTCCAGACTGGAGGGGTTTTGGTTCCTGCGGTTCATCTTGGCGCACTGCAGCAGATACGTCCTGGCCTCCTCCGCTCGGCCGTGGGCCAGCAGCCAGCGGGCCGACTCCGGCAGCCACCTGAGCACCGACACAGTCCGGCTGTTAGAAACACACTTACATATTTAACGTGAGCACGGAGAGCAGGAGCTGCTCCCAACATCCACCTCACCACCAGGAGATGATGGCGGCGGCGCAGGGGGCCGTCACCGCCAGCGTCAGGTGTCTCCAGTCCCGTATGAAGTAGGCCAGCAGGGCCAGGAGCATGTTCCCCACGCTCCACGACAGACTCATGACGGTGCCGATGAAGGTCCGGTGCTTCACGTCCGTCCACTCGATACCTGAACAGGAACAGGAACAGGAACAGATCAGGTCGGGTTGGTTCTATGATTTGTGTCAAGTTTGCTGCATCACAGAAACATTTGAAAGGATCAGAGACTGGGAACCATGAGACCAACGTGCACAGCTAACACACTGACCATGAGGAGACCAACGTGCACAGCTAACACACTGTCCATGAGACCAACGTGCACAGCTAACACACTGACCATGAGGAGACCAACGTGCACAGCTAACACACTGTCCACGAGGAGACCAACGTGCACAGCTAACACACTGTCCATGAGGAGACCAACGTGCACAGCTAACACACTGTCCATGAGACCAACGTGCACAGCTAACACACTGTCCATGAGACAAACGTGCACAGCTAACACACTGTCCATGAGACCAACGTGCACAGCTAACACACTGTCCATGAGGAGACCAACGTGCACAGCCAACACACTGACCATGAGGAGACCAACGTGCACAGCTAACACACTGACCATGAGACCAACGTGCACAGCTAACACACTGACCATGAGACCAACGTGCACAGCTAACACACTGTCCATGAGACCAACGTGCACAGCTAACACACTGTCCATGAGACCAACGTGCACAGCTAACACACTGACCATGAGGAGACCAACGTGCACAGCTAACACACTGTCCATGAGACCAACGTGCACAGCTCTTGCTCCATAACTGCGCTCGTCTCAACTCTGGCTCTGGTCGTGCGCCACCACGGGCGTAGTGGCCAAGCCCGGTACTGCAGCCTGTTTGTGTTGTGGAGAGGAGATCATCTCCAATCAGCAGGCTCATGATTATCTTCAGACCCTCTAACAAAAATGCAGGGATTCATAATTTTAGACCGTACAACGTGGAGTTATGGGGGGGGGGGGTGCAGCTGAAAAGAGTCACTGTGAAACACACTCAGCAGCTTAGTTCCCATCCCCGTAAAGGCAGTTAGGAAGTGTGTCTGTTACGATGGTGTCTGTGCGTTCTCACCGAGGACGATGCCGATGATGGACAGCCCGCTGAGGGCGGCGCCGCTGAGCGCCCTGCAGACGGCGAACATGACGTAGGAGGTGGAGAAGGCCGAGGCGACGCCCAGCGTAGTGGAGGCGATTAAAGCCACCAGGAGCATCGATTTACGGCCAAACCTGGAACACACACGCACACACACACACACACACACACACGCACGCACACGCACGCACGCACGCACGCACGCACGCACGCACGCACACACACACACACGCACACTGTCATGTCATCAGACTGTCATGGATCCACCTCCAGGTGCAGGTTCAGACTGTCATGGATCC
>NC_139827.1:852867-870367 GCF_963691815.1 Echiichthys vipera | reverse complement strand
GAAGACCCAGGACCAGGTGGAGAGATTAGATCTCCACACTGGCCTGGGAACGCCTCAGGATCCCCCAGTTAGAGCTGGTTAATGTGGCCCGGGAAAGGGAAGTTTGGGGTCCCTGCTGGAGCTGCTGCCCCTGAGACCTGATCCAGGATCAGAGGCTGGAGCTGCCGCCCCTGAGACCTGATCCAGGATCAGAGGCTGGAGCTGCTGCCCCTGAGACCTGATCCAGGATCAGAGGCTGGAGCTGCTGCCCCTGAGACCTGATCCAGGACCAGAGGCTGGAGCTGCTGCCCCTGAGACCTGATCCAGGATCAGAGGCTGGAGCTGCTGCCCCTGAGACCTGATCCAGGACCAGAGGCTGGAGCTGCTGCCCCCGAGACCTGATCCAGGATCAGAGGCTGGAGCTGCTGCCCCTGAGACCTGATCCAGGATCAGAGGCTGGAGCTGAATATAAGTTATACATTGTTTCACCTGTAGGTGTCAGTAATGCACCAAGAAGTTGTCTTCAACACTTCAAAGGCAAAGATATTAATGTTCAAACTGATCAACTTTCAACTCAGAGAAGCATTTTGTGTCTTTGTGGTTGTTTTGTGTCTCTTTGTGGTTGTTTTGTGTCTCTTTGTGGTTGTTTTGTGTCTCTTTGTAGTTGTTTTGTGTCTCTTTGTGGTTGTTTTGTGTCTCTTTGTGGTTGTTGTGTCTCTTTGTGGTTGTTTTGTGTCTCTTTGTGGTTGTTTTGTGTCTCTTTGTGGTTGTTTTGTGTCTCTTTGTAGTTGTTTTGTGTCTCTTTGTGGTTGTTTTGTGTCTCTTTGTGGTTGTTTTGTGTCTCTTTGTAGTTGTTTTGTGTCTCTTTGTGGTTGTTTTGTGTCTCTTTGTGGTTGTTGTGTCTCTTTGTGGTTGTTTTGTGTCTCTTTGTGGTTGTTTTGTGTCTCTTTGTGGTTGTTTTGTGTCTCTTTGTAGTTGTTTTGTGTCTCTTTGTGGTTGTTTTGTGTCTCTTTGTGGTTGTTTTGTGTCTCTTTGTGGTTGTTTTGTGTCTCTTTGTGGTTGTTGTGTCTCTTTGTGGTTGTTTTGTGTCTCTTTGTGGTTGTTTTGTGTCTCTTTGTGGTTGTTTTGTGTCTCTTTGTAGTTGTTTTGTGTCTCTTTGTGGTTGTTTTGTGTCTCTTTGTGGTTGTTTTGTGTCTCTTTGTAGTTGTTTTGTGTCTCTTTGTGGTTGTTTTGTGTCTCTTTGTGGTTGTTGTGTCTCTTTGTGGTTGTTTTGTGTCTCTTTGTGGTTGTTTTGTGTCTCTTTGTGGTTGTTTTGTGTCTCTTTGTAGTTGTTTTGTGTCTCTTTGTGGTTGTTTTGAGTCTCTTTGTGGTTGTTTTGTGTCTCTTTGTGGTTGTTTTGTGTCTCTTTGTGTTTGTTTTGTGTCTCTTTGTGGTTGTTTTGTGTCTCTTTGTGGTTGTTTTGTGTCTCTTTGTAGTTGTTTTGTGTCTCTTTGTGGTTGTTTTGTGTCTCTTTGTAGTTGTTTTGTGTCTCTTTGTAGTTGTTTTGTGTGTCTTTGTGGTTGTTTTGTGTCTCTTTGTGGTTGTTTTGTGTATCTTTGTAGTTGTTTTGTGTCTCTTTGTGGTTGTTGTTTGTCTCTTTGTGGTTGTTTTGTGTCTCTTTGTAGTTGTTTTGTGTCTCTTTGTGGTTGTTTTGTGTCTCTTTGTGGTTGTTTTGTGTCTTTTTGTAGTTGTTTTGTGTCTCTTTGTAGTTGTTTTGTGTCTCTTTGTGGTTGTTTTGTGTCTCTTTGTGGTTGTTTTGTGTGTCTTTGTGGTTGTTTTGTGTCTCTTTGTGGTTGTTTTGTGTATCTTTGTAGTTGTTTTGTGTCTCTTTGTGGTTGTTTTGTGTCTCTTTGTGGTTGTTGTTTGTCTCTTTGTGGTTGTTTTGTGTCTCTTTGTGGTTGTTTTGTGTCTCTTTGTGGTTGTTTTGTGTCTCTTAGTGGTTGTTTTGTGTCTCTTTGTAGTTGTTTTGTGTCTCTTTGTGGTTGTTTTGTGTCTCTTTGTGGTTGTTGTTTGTCTCTTTGTGGTCGTTTTGTGTCTCTTTGTGGTCGTTGTGTGTCTCTTTGTGGTTGTTTTGTGTCTCTTTGTGGTTGTTTTGTGTCTCTTTGTAGTTGTTTTGTGTCTCTTTGTGGTTGTTTTGTGTCTCTTTGTGGTTGTTTTGTGTATCTTTGTAGTTGTTTTGTGTGTCTTTGTGGTTGTTTTGTGTCTCTTTGTGGTTGTTTTGTGTCTCTTTGTAGTTGTTTTGTGTCTCTTTGTAGTTGTTTTGTGTCTCTTTGTGGTTGTTTTGTGTCTCTTTGTGGTTGTTTTGTGTCTCTTTGTAGTTGTTTTGTGTCTCTTTGTGGTTGTTTTGTGTCTCTTTGTAGTTGTTTTGTGTTTCTTTGTGGTTGTTTTGTGTCTCTTTGTAGTTGTTTTGTGTCTCTTTGTGGTTGTTTTGTGTCTCTTTGTGGTTGTTTTATCTCTTTGTGGTTGTTGATGTTTTTCCTTTCATAGTTGAATTTAACGGATATGACGTCACCGGAAGTGTCGCCTTCACGGCTCAGATAAATAAAGTTAAATCTTCAGAAACCTAAAGACCCTCGTTGTTCCGGACACTGTAAGTTCCGTCGGTGTGTCCGGTCCGTGAACGTCTCCCTCCGTTTCCGTTATTCTGCTGCTGACGCCCCGTGATGCGTTCACGGTCCCCCGTTAGTGTCAGAGAAACAAAGGTTCACACACAAACAACTGAATGATGTGAAACGAGCAGAGCTGCAGTTATAATTATGATAAGTTATTTATTTATAATCATTACTCTGATCATATTTAACATGTGAGTTTATTTAACTTTCACAGATGTTTGTTGTTGGTCCTGGATCAGGTCTCAGGGGCAGCAGCTCCAGCCTCTGATCCTGGATCAGGTCTCAGGGGCAGCAGCTCCAGCCTCTGGTCCTGGATCAGGTCTCAGGGGCAGCAGCTCCAGCCTCTGATCCTGGATCAGGTCTCAGGGGCAGCAGCTCCAGCCTCTGGTCCTGGATCAGGTCTCAGGGGCAGCAGCTCCAGCCTCTGATCCTGGATCAGGTCTCAGGGGCAGCAGCTCCAGCCTCTGATCCTGGATCAGGTCTCAGGGGCAGCAGCTCCAGCCTCTGATCCTGGATCAGGTCTCAGGGACAGCAGCTCCAGCCTCTGATCCTGGATCAGGTCTCAGGGGCAGCAGCTCCAGCAGGGACCCCAAACTTCCCTTTCCCGGGCCACATTAACCAGCTCTAACTGGGGGATCCTGAGGCGTTCCCAGGCCAGTGTGGAGATCTAATCTCTCCACCTGGTCCTGGGTCTTCCCCGAGGCCTCCTCCCAGCTGGACGTGCCTGGAACACCTCCCTAGGGAGGTAAAAAGTCACAATGGGATGAAATTATTTGACTTCTTTTCATCATCAGGGTTTAAAACAGGGTTCAGTCTGATCCACGTCACTGCGGCGGCCATATTTCCCACGGTCCATGAAGGCAGCACGAGTCCTGGATCAGGACAGACACACACACACACACACACACACACACGGCTGTCTCTCTCTCTCTGTCCCGTTAAAGCGTGTGATGAGAGACACACACGCACTTTAGTTCTGCACAAACACACGCACACACGCACGCGCGCGCGCACACACACACACAGTTGGAAGTTTTTTTGGGGAAGGGTCGTGTCGGAAGTTTGAGAGATGTCCGAGAAGAGCGTCCCCGGTCCCGGTCCCGAGGAGAAGAGCGTCCCCGGTCCCGGTCCCGAGGAGAAGAGCGTCCCCGGTCCCGGTCCTGAGGAGAAGAGCGTCCCCGGTCCCGGTCCCGAGGAGAAGAGCGTCCCCGGTCCCGGTCCTGAGAAGGGTCCAGGGCCGGGACACGGGACGGGGACTCCGAACGGGGGCAGTCCTGTAAAGACCAAAGAGGTGAGTCCCTCAGCTGATGCTTCTGTTGACAGGACAGGGACGGACCCGGAGACTCTGGGGCCCTGGACCCGGACAGGAGCCCCCGGTCCCCCTTTAACAACCGGGACACAGAGTCTCAAGGAACATGC
This sequence comes from Echiichthys vipera, assembly GCF_963691815.1. Classification (NCBI taxonomy): domain Eukaryota; kingdom Metazoa; phylum Chordata; class Actinopteri; order Perciformes; family Trachinidae; genus Echiichthys; species Echiichthys vipera. The sequence goes on along the minus strand of NC_139827.1, from coordinate 866,318 downwards.
CCTTTCTGATGTGTGTCTTTGTAGTTGTTTTGTGTCTCTTTGTGGTTGTTTTGTTTCTCTTTGTAGTTGTTTTGTGTCTCTTTGTGGTTGTTTTGTGTCTCTTTGTAGTTGTTTTGTGTCTCTTTGTGGTTGTTTTGTGTCTTTGCAGTTGTTTTGTGTCTCTTTGTAGTTGTTTTGTGTCTCTTTGTAGTGGTTTTGTGTCTCTTTGTAGTTGTTTTGTGTCTCTTTGTAGTGGTTTTGTGTCTCTTTGTAGTTGTTTTGTGTCTCTTTGTGTTTGTTTTGTGTCTCTTTGTAGTTGTTTTGTGTCTCTTTGTAGTTGTTTTGTGTCTCTTTGTAGTTGTTTTTTGTCTCTTTGTGGCTGTTTTGTGTCTCTTTGTGGTTGTTTTGTGTCTCTTTATAGTTGTTTTGTGTCTCTTTGTGGTCGTTTTGTGTCTCTTTGTAGTTGTATTGTGTCTCTTTGTAGTTGTTTTGTGTCTCTTTGTAGTTGTTTTGTGTCTCTTTGTGGTTGTTTTTTGTCTCTTTGTGGCTATTTTGTGTCTCTTTGTGGTTGTTTTGTGTCTCTTTGTGGTTGTTTTGTGTCTCTTTGTAGTTGTTTTGTGTCTCTTTGTGGTTGTTTTTTGTCTCTTTGTAGTTGTTTTGTGTCTCTTTGTGTTTGTTTTGTGTCTCTTTGTGGTCGTTTTGTGTCTCTTTGTAGTTGTTTTGTGTCTCTTTGTAGTTGTTTGTGTCTCTTTGTAGTTGTTTTGTGTCTCTTTGTGGTTGTTTTGTGTCTCTTTGTAGTTGTTTTGTGTCTCTTTGTAGTTGTTTTGTGTCTCTTTGTAGTTGTTTTGTGTCTCTTTGTAGTTGTTTTGTGTCTCTTTGTAGTTGTTTTGTGTCTCTTTGTAGTTGTTTTGTGTCTCTTTGTGGTTGTTTTGTGTCTCTTTGTGGTTGTTTTGTGTCTTTGTAGTTGTTTTGTGTCTCTTTGTAGTAGTTTTGTGTTTTTGTTGTTGTTTTGTGTCTCTTTGTAGTTGTTTTGTGTCTCTTTGTAGTTGTTTTGTGTCTCTTTGTAGTAGTTTTGTGTCTTTGTTGTTGTTTTGTGTCTCTTTGCATCTGTTTTGTGTCTCTTTGTTGTTGTTTTGTGTCTCTTTGTGGTTGTTTTGTGTCTCTTTATAGTTGTTTTGTGTGTCTTTGTGGTTGTTTTGTGTCTCTTTGTGGTTGTTTTGTGTCTCTTTGTGGTTGTTTAGTGTCTCTTTGTAGTTGTTTTGTCTCTTTGTAGTTGTTTTATGTCTCTTTGTAGTTTTGTGTCTCTTTGTGGTTGTTTTGTGTCTCTTTGTGGTTGTTTTGTGTCTCTTTGTAGGTGTTTTGTGTCTCTTTGTGGTTGTTTTGTGTCTCTTTGTGGTTGTTTTGTGTCTTTGTAGTTGTTTTGTGTGTCTTTGTAGTTGTTTTGTCTCTTTGTGGTTGTTTTTTGTCTCTTTGTGGCTATTTTGTGTCTCTTTGTGGTTGTTTTGTGTCTCTTTGTGGTTGTTTTGTGTCTCTTTGTAGTTGTTTTGTGTCTCTTTGTGGTTGTTTTTTGTCTCTTTGTAGTTGTTTTGTGTCTCTTTGTGTTTGTTTTGTGTCTCTTTGTGGTCGTTTTGTGTCTCTTTGTAGTTGTTTTGTGTCTCTTTGTAGTTGTTTGTGTCTCTTTGTAGTTGTTTTGTGTCTCTTTGTGGTTGTTTTGTGTCTCTTTGTAGTTGTTTTGTGTCTCTTTGTAGTTGTTTTGTGTCTCTTTGTGGTTGTTTTGTGTCTCTTTGTAGTTGTTTTGTGTCTCTTTGTAGTTGTTTTGTGTCTCTTTGTAGTTGTTTTGTGTCTCTTTGTAGTTGTTTTGTGTCTCTTTGTGGTTGTTTTGTGTCTCTTTGTGGTTGTTTTGTGTCTTTGTAGTTGTTTTGTGTCTCTTTGTAGTAGTTTTGTGTTTTTGTTGTTGTTTTGTGTCTCTTTGTAGTTGTTTTGTGTCTCTTTGTAGTTGTTTTGTGTCTCTTTGTAGTAGTTTTGTGTCTTTGTTGTTGTTTTGTGTCTCTTTGCATCTGTTTTGTGTCTCTTTGTTGTTGTTTTGTGTCTCTTTGTGGTTGTTTTGTGTCTCTTTATAGTTGTTTTGTGTGTCTTTGTGGTTGTTTTGTGTCTCTTTGTGGTTGTTTTGTGTCTCTTTGTGGTTGTTTAGTGTCTCTTTGTAGTTGTTTTGTCTCTTTGTAGTTGTTTTATGTCTCTTTGTAGTTTTGTGTCTCTTTGTGGTTGTTTTGTGTCTCTTTGTGGTTGTTTTGTGTCTCTTTGTAGGTGTTTTGTGTCTCTTTGTGGTTGTTTTGTGTCTCTTTGTGGTTGTTTTGTGTCTTTGTAGTTGTTTTGTGTGTCTTTGTAGTTGTTTTGTCTCTTTGTAGTTGTTTTGTGTCTCTTTGTGGTTGTTTTGTGTCTCTGAAGTCTTTGGCCCAGAGCCTCTGGACCCCTGACTCTCTGGGCCTCTGAGGCGTTCAGTAACCCGTCCATGAGGAAGTCAGTAAAGTGATGGACTCTCACCTCATAAAGCCGTCACAGGGACTCATGTTGCAGTGGAAACTTGTAAACATCTGATTTTATGTTTCATGTTTCACAGAAACACGAGTGGATCATTAACACCTGACCGTCCCTTCATGTCCCAGAATGCCTTTGTTTTCTACAGACTTACCTACTGGCCCCTGCACCAGCTCCTCTCATAGTAAAGTCCATTACAGTGGAAGGAGCCCATTGCTGCTTTGTTGTGTGTGTAGGGACTCTTCTCATGTGTATGTGTGTGTGTGTGTGTGTGTGTGTGTGTGTGTGTGTGTGTGTGTGTGTGTGTAGGGACTCTTCTCATGCTGCTGCAGAGGTTTGCTGTTATTTTCAGCAGCATTAGTGGTTAAAAAAGACCTTTGAATGCCTTCACCGTGCTGCCCCGAGCTAACCACTGTTAGCCACGTCCGGCTGTTAGCATCTCTCACTAGCTCACGAACGCACCAAAGTCCGAAGAACAATTCCCGAACTCATGAAATGGGACCCGTGCTGTTCTGGTCTGATAGGTTCTGTGTGTGTGTGTGTGTGTGTGTGTGTGTGTGTGTGTGTGTGTGTGTGTGTGTGTGTGTGTGTGTGTCAGGACTTCGACCTGGCTGCCATCTATGTGTCGGACGCTCAGTACAACAGGAACATCTACTTCGACACGTCTCCTCAGGCTGTGAGGTGAGAGGTGTGTGTGTGTGTGTGTGTGTGTGTGTGTGTGTGTGTGTGTGTGTGTGTATGTGTGTGTGTGTCTGTGTGTGTGTGTCTGTGTGTGTGTGTGTGTCTGTGTGTGTGTGTGTGTGTGTGTGCGTGTGGGTGTGCGCGCGTGTGTGTGTGTCTGTGTGTCTGTGTGTGTGTGTGTGTGTAAAGACCTCTCCTTGTTCTCAGGCTCTACCTGCGCTACAACCACTGGATCCCTAAGGTGCTCCTGTACTTCTTCATCCTGGTCGATCTGTCGCTGGCCGTCTTCGAGGAGCCGGCGGTTCTTCCTCTGCCGACATGGGTGAGAGTCAGTGCGCCTGTATCGGCCTATATCTGTGTTTTTATCTGTATCGTCTATATCTGTGTTTTCATCTGTATCGGTCTATATCTGTGTTTTCATCTGTATCGGTCTATATCTGTGTTTTTATCTGTATCGGTCTATATCTGTGTTTTTATCTGTATCGGTCTATATCTGTGTTTTTATCTGTATCGGTCTATATCTGTGTTTTTATCTGTATCGGCCTATTTCTGTGTTTTCATCTGTATCGGTCTATATCTGTGTTTATCTGTATCGGTCTATATCTGTGTTTTCATCTGTATCGGTCTATATCTGTGTTTTCATCTGTATCGGTCTATATCTGTGTTTTTATCTGTATCGGTCTATATCTGTGTTTTTATCTGTATCGGCCTATATCTGTGTTTTTATCTGTATCGGTCTATATCTGTGTTTTTATCTGTATCGGTCTATATCTGTGTTTTTATCTGTATCGGTCTATATCTGTGTGTTTATCTGTATCGGTCTATATCTGTGTTTTTATCTGTATCGGTCTATATCTGTGTTTTTATCTGTATCGGTCTATATCTGTGTTTTTATCTGTATCGGTCTATATCTGTGTTTTTATCTGTATCGGTCTATATCTGTGTTTTTATCTGTATCGGTCTATATCTGTGTTTTTATCTGTATCGGTCTATATCTGTGTTTATATCTGTATCGGTCTATATCTGTGTTTTTATCTGTATCGGTCTATATCTGTGTTTTTATCTGTATCGGTCTATATCTGTGTTTTTATCTGTATCGGTCTATATCTGTGTGTTTATCTGTATCGGCCTATATCTGTGTTTTTATCTGTATCGGTCTATATCTGTGTTTTTATCTGTATCAGTCTATATCTGTGTGTTTATCTGTATCGGCCTATATCTGTGTGTTTATCTGTATCGGTCTATATCTGTGTTTTTATCTGTATCGGTCTATATCTGTGTTTTTATCTGTATCGGTCTATATCTGTGTTTTTATCTGTATCGGTCTATATCTGTGTTTTTATCTGTATCGGTCTATATCTGTGTTTTCATCTGTATCGGTCTATATCTGTGTGTTTATCTGTATCGGTCTATATCTGTGTTTTTATCTGTATCGGTCTATATCTGTGTGTTTATCTGTATCGGTCTATATCTGTGTGTTTACCTGTATCGGTCTATATCTGTGTTTTTATCTGTATCAGTCTATATCTGTGTTTTTATCTGTATCGGTCTATATCTGTGTTTTTATCTGTATCGGTCTATATCTGTGTTTTTATCTGTATCGGTCTATATCTGTGTTTTTATCTGTATCGGTCTATATCTGTGTTTTTATCTGTATCGGTCTATATCTGTGTTTTTATCTGTATCGGTCTATATCTGTGTGTTTATCTGTATCGGTCTATATCTGTGTTTTTATCTGTATCAGTCTATATCTGTGTTTTTATCTGTATCGGTCTATATCTGTGTTTTCATCTGTATCGGTCTATATCTGTGTTTTTATCTGTATCGGTCTATATCTGTGTGTTTATCTGTATCGGTCTATATCTGTGTGTTTATCTGTATCGGTCTATATCTGTGTGTTTATCTGTATCGGTCTATATCTGTGTGTTTATCTGTATCGGTCTATATCTGTGTGTTTATCTGTATCGGTCTATATCTGTGTTTTTATCTGTATCGGTCTATATCTGTGTTTTTATCTGTATCGGTCTATATCTGTGTGTTTATCTGTATCGGTCTATATCTGTGTGTTTATCTGTATCGGTCTATATCTGTGTGTTTATCTGTATCGGTCTATATCTGTGTGTTTATCTGTATCGGTCTATATCTGTGTTTCAGGTCACCATGCTGGTGGAGCTGCTCTGTCTGCTCGTCTTCGCCGTCAGACTCGTCCACTACGCCAAAGTGATCCCACGGGACAAGTTCTGGAAAGACCCCAAAAACATCTGCATCATCGTCATCCTCGGGGTAGGAGGGGCTTAACTGCATCATCACTGTGGTGGGAGGGGCTTAACTGCATCATCAGTGTGGTGGGAGGGGCTTATCTGCATCATCAGTGTGGTGGGAGGGGCTTATCTGCATCACCTGTGTGGTGGGAGGGGCTTATCTGCATCATCTGTGTGGTGGGAGGGGCTTATCTGCATCATCCGTGTGGTGGGAGGGGCTTATCTGCATCATCAGTGTGATGGGAGGTGCTTAACTGCATCATCTGTGTAGTGGGAGGGGCTTATCTGCATCCTCAGTGCGGTGGGAGGGGCTTATCTGCATCATCTGTGTGGTGGGAGGGGCTTATCTGCATCATCAGTGTGATGGGAGGGGCTTAACTGCAGCATATATGTGGTGGGAGGGGCTTATCTGCATCATCAGTGCGGTGGGAGGGGCTTATCTGCATCATCAGTGTGGTGGGAGGGGCTTGTCTGCATCATCAGTGTGGTGGGAGGGGCTTGTCTGCATCATCAGTGTGGTGGGAGGGGCTTATCTGCATCATCAGTGTGGTGGGAGGGGCTTATCTGCATCATCCATGTGGTGGGAGGGGCTTATCTACATCATCAGTGTGGTGGGAGGGGCTTGTCTGCATCATCGGTGTGGTGGGAGGGGCTTATCTGCATCACCAGTGTGGTGGGAGGGGCTTATCTGCATCATCAGTGTGGTGGGAGGGGCTTATCTGCATCATCAGTGTGGTGGGAGGGGCTTACCTGCATCATCTGTGTGGTGGGAGGGGCTTATCTGCATCACCAGTGTGGTGGGAGGGGCTTATCTACATCATCATCTTGCATGTTCCATTAGCCTATCTCCCGTGCGGTGGTGCTAAAGTGGCTAATTCAGTTAACGTCAGCCAGACAGACTCACGTCCCTCCCCCCAGCGTCACATACATGCCCTTATTTGGTCAGAGGAAAAGAGGTGGAGTCAAAGTCTGACAGATGGAGACTCCTGTAGACGAGGACGGACCGGACACAGTCTGTGGTCCTGACCAATAAAAACCAGCAGGAAACAGTTCAGTCTGGGGCTTTTATTGTGAAAGGTAAGAAGGAAGAAGCTGCAGTTGAAGGAAGTAAAGTGTGTCGTCCTGAACGCTGTTGTTTTATGACCCTGGTCCCTGTTTAACACGCAGAGACCTGCAGAGACCTGCACAGACCCTCAGAGACCTGCACAGACCCTCAGAGACCCTCAGAGACCTGCAGAGACCCTCAGAGACCTGCACAGACCTGCAGAGACCTGCAGAGACCCTCAGAGACCCTCAGAGACCCTCAGAGACCTGCAGAGACCCTCAGAGACCTGCACAGACCTGCAGAGACCAGCAGAGACCTGCAGAGACCAGCAGAGACCCTCAGAGACCTGCAGAGACCTGCAGAGACCCTCAGAGACCTGCAGAGACCTGCAGAGACCCTCAGAGACCTGCAGAGACCCTCAGAGACCTGCAGAGACCTGCAGAGACCAGCAGAGACCAGCAGAGACCTGCAGAGACCCTCAGAGACCTGCAGAGACCTGCAGAGACCTGCAGAGGGGACGTGTGTGGACTCGGGGTCGAGGGTTTGGGCTGGTGACCGTCGGAGCCAGAAGACTTCCTGGCTGTGCGCGCTCACTTCCTGTGTGTGGACGAAAGTGCTGAGGTGGCGTTTGCTGCTGTTGTGAAACCACCTTCAGCCGCAGAAACCGCCTCGTCGGCAGAACGCTTCCTGTGACTCTGCTCTTTATCGCTGAGGGCGGCACTTTCTCCCGGTCCGTGTGGTCACGCGTGTGTTTCCTGTGGAGCTGACGGAGCGCGGCGTCCCCGGCGACCTGCACGTGTTCTCAGAGGAGCCTCTTCCCCACTCTGAGACGAACACGACGCACGCCAGAGAACCAAAAACACACATGGGTTCTGTTTTTCTACTTCCTGTTTCATGGATAACATGAAAACATGTCGAGTCGGCGGTTCAAGCGCCGGAGGAAGAACCGCTGTGACGGCGGCCATTTTGGAGCGATACTGTGGGAAGTGAACTGATCCTCCGTCAGTCACAACTCTTTATTTTGGTGATTCACCAGACGGGACGGCAGGAAGTGATAGAAATCCCTTCAAAATAAAAGTCCCCAGCAGCAAAAACAGCAGTCACCCGTACGTAAGCGTCTGCACCCCCGAAGTCAAGCTGCTTAGAAAACGAGTCAAACACAAAACACAACAGGATCAACCCACTGTGTTTGTCTTTGAGTCTTTGAGTCTTTGATTCTTTGAGTCTATGTGTCTTTGAGTAGTTGTGTTTCTGTGTCTTTCAGTCTTTGAGTCTCTGAGTCTTTGAATCGTTGTGTCTTTGCCTCTTTGAGTCTTTGAGTCATTGCCTCTTTGAGTCTCTGAGTCTTTGTATCCTGCAGCTCACTCTGGTGGATATGATCATCTACGGAGCGCTGGAGGCCGCAGACCTGTACGCTGTTCGCTGGTCCAGAGTCCTGAGGCCGCTGCTGCTGGTCAACGTCACAGAGGGACGGCAGGTGTGTGTGTGTGTGTGTGTGTGTGTGTGTGTGTGTGTGTGTGTGTGTGTGTGTGTGTGTGTGTGTGTGTGTGTGTGTGTGTGTGTGTGTGTGTGTGTGTGTGTGTGTGTGTGTGTGTGTGTGTGTGTGTGTGTGTGTGTGTGTGTGTGCGTGTGTGTGTGTGCGTGTGCGTGTGTGCGTATGTGTGTGTGTGTAACTCTGTGTGTGTGTGTTCAGCTCCGCAGAGCGTTCAGAAGCATCCGGAACGCTCTCCCTCAGATCTTCTACGTCTTCCTGCTCTTCATGTTCAGCCTCCTCATCTTCTCCCTCATGGCGCTCAAACTGCTCGGCAAACGGTGAGGCACACACACACACACACACACACACACACACACACACACACACACACACACACACACGCACACACACACACACACACACACACACACACACAGGACTGTGCTGCCAGAGCGCACAAACCAAACTCCTGTTTCTTCTTCTGTCATCACGAGTGAATCAGAGTCGCACTGATACGCAGAACGTATCAAATATCCCTCCTGAAACCGGGCTTTTATTGTGAAGGGCTGCAGATCCATAGAATTAGATTTCTGTACTTTTCTATGATTCTGATGAATCAGCAGAACCTTAGGGAGTTGGAATAGTTGGAAGCACGGAGTTGGAGACGAACCGCAGCTTCACCTTAAAGACCAGTGACGGTCGATGCAGCAGCTGAGGAGGACTGGTGTTCCACAGGGGTCCGTCCTCGCACCGATGATGTTCAACATTTACATCCATGACGTACCGGAGACAACATCCCGTAAACACGGCTACGCTGACGACCTGAGACGATGATGAGACGACCGACACAGGAGCAGAGGCAGGCCGGCCTGAACCAGGACACGGACGCCCTGGCAGCCGCCCTGCGTGAGCGGCGTTTACAGTTTCAGCAGCTGACGCCCTGAACCTCAGTGACGCCAGACTGCAACTGGACATATACGTTAACAACAAGCGCCTTGAGCTCCAGCGAGCCCCGCGGTGCCTCGGCGTGCGCCTGGACAGATCTCTATCATTCAAACACCCTGAAGAAGTGACGGCCAGAGTGTCGTCGAGGGTCGCACTGATTCCACGTCTCGCTGGTTCCTGCTGGGCTGCACCCGCCGACCCGTCGACCAGCTCTGGTCTCCTCCACAGCTGAACCCTGAGCCCCGGCCCGGTGCAGGAGCCGGCACGCCAGGAGAGTCCACACTGCCATGAACACGCCCTCGGACCAGAACCGGCTGCCTCAGCCCTGCCCCTGTGTCCCGTCTGCCAACACGAGCCTCCGACGCCTCCGACCAGAGGCTGCGACCCTGAAGCCCAAAGACACAACTGGCCCATCCTGCACCACAGCAGCACGGCCTCCTCACAGACTCAAGTCCGGCCCCCCGTACAACAAGAGCTGCTCAGGTCCACCCCTGAGGACCTGGGTACAGAGGCGTGGCGTTAGCACCGAAGTAGCAGCGTTAGCACCAATGTAGCAGCGTTAGCACCAATGTAGCAGCGTTAGCACCGAAGTAGCAGCGTTAGCACCAATGTAGCAGCGTTAGCACCAATGTAGCAGCGTTAGCACCGTAGTAGAGGCGTTAGCACCAATGTAGAGGCGTTAGCACCAAAGTAGTGGCGTTAGCACCAAAGTAGAGGCGTTAGCACCAAAGTAGTGGCGTTAGCACCAATGTAGAGGCGTTAGCACCAAAGTGGTGGCGTCAGCACCAAAGTAGTGGCGTTAGCACCAAAGTAGAGGCGTTAGCACCAAAGTAGAGGCGTTAGCACCAAAGTAGTGGCGTTAGCACCAAAGTAGAGGCGTTAGCACCAAAGTGGTGGCGTTAGCACCAAAGTAGAGGCGTTAGCACCAAAGTAGTGGCGTTAGCACCAAAGTAGTGGCGTTAGCACCAAAGTAGAGGCGTTAGCACCAAAGTAGTGGCGTTAGCACCAAAGTGGTGGCGTTAGCACCAAAGTAGAGGCGTTAGCACCAAAGTAGTGGCGTTAGCACCAAAGTAGTGGCGTTAGCACCAAAGTAGTGGCGTTAGCACCAATGTAGAGGCGTTAGCACCAAAGTAGTGGCGTTAGCACCAAAGTAGTGGCGTTAGCACCAAAGTAGAGGCGTTAGCACCAATGTAGCAGCGTTAGCACCAATGTAGCAGCGTTAGCACCAATGTAGCAGCGTTAGCACCGAAGTAGCAGCGTTAGCACCAATGTAAATGATCCTAACGCTCCTCTCCTCCCTCCCTCTCTCTCTCTCTCCTCTCCCCCCTCCCTCTCTCCCCCCCCCCCCCCCCCGACCCCCCCCGCAGAGGTCTGAAGACGGTCCACGGAGCTCCGTACTTCACTAACTACCTGCACATCGTGTTGGACCTGTACGTGCTGGTGACCACGGCCAACAGCCCCGACGTCATGTAAGAGCGCGCCGCACGTGTCACTTCCTGTCAGAGAGCAGACAGGAAGTGACATCACTCTGTTCTCCCCGTGTGCAGGATGCCCGCCTACAACGCCAGCGTCTTCTTCGCCATCTTCTTCATCCTGTACATCCTCATCAACACGTACATCTTCATGTCCGTGTTCCTCGCCGTCGTCTACAACAACTACAAGAAGCACCTGAAGGTGGGCTGGAGGGGACCGTTAAGTGCAGACCACTGAAGGAGACGGTTAAGTTTAGACCACTGAAGGAGACCGTTAAGTTTAGCCCACTGAAGGAGACGGTTAAGTTTAGTCTCTAAAGGAGACGGTTAAGTTTAGTCTCTAAAGGAGACGGTTAAGTTTAGACGACTAAAGGAGACGGTTAAGTTTAGTCTCTAAAGGAGACGGTTAAGTTTAGTCTCTAAAGGAGACGGTTAAGTTTAGTCTCTAAAGGAGACGGTTAAGTTTAGACACTAAAGGAGACGGTTAAGTTTAGTCACTAAAGGAGACGGTTAAGTTTAGTCTCTAAAGGAGACGGTTAAGTTTAGTCTCTAAAGGTGACGGTTAAGTTTAGACTCTAAAGGAGAAGGTTAAGTTTAGACGACTAAAGGAGACGGTTAAGTTTAGCCCACTGAAGGTGACGGTTAAGTTTAGACTCTAAAGGACACGGTTAAGTTTAGTCTCTAAAGGAGACGGTTAAGTTTAGACACTAAAGGAGACGGTTAAGTTTAGTCTCTAAAGGAGACGGTTAAGTTTAGTCTCTAAAGGAGACGGTTAAGTTTAGTCTCTAAAGGAGACGGTTAAGTTTAGTCTCTAAAGGAGACCGTTAAGTTTAGTCTCTAAAGGAGACAGTTAAGTTTAGTCACTAAAGGAGACGGTTAAGTTTAGACACTAAAGGAGACGGTTAAGTTTAGTCTCTAAAGGAGACGGTTAAGTTTAGTCTCTAAAGGAGACGGTTAAGTTTAGTCTCTAAAGGAGACGGTTAAGTTTAGACACTAAAGGAGACGGTTAAGTTTAGTCACTAAAGGAGACTGTTAAGTTTAGTCTCTAAAGGAGACGGTTAAGTTTAGTCTCTAAAGGTGACGGTTAAGTTTATACTCTAAAGGAGACGGTTAAGTTTAGACGACTAAAGGAGACGGTTAAGTTTAGCCCACTGAAGGTGACGGTTAAGTTTAGACTCTAAAGGAGACGGTTAAGTTTAGTCTCTAAAGTAGACGGTTAAGTTTAGTCACTAAAGGAGACGGTTAAGTTTAGACACTAAAGGAGACGGTTAAGTTTAGACACTAAAGGAGACGGTTAAGTTTAGTCACTAAGGGAGACGGTTAAGTTTAGACACTAAAGGAGACGGTTAAGTTTAGACACTAAGGGAGACTGTTAAGTTTAGACACTAAAGGAGACGGTTAAGTTTAGACACTAAAGGAGACGGTTAAGTTTAGACACTAAGGGAGACTGTTAAGTTTAGTCACTAAAGGAGACGGTTAAGTTTAGACACTAAAGGAGACGGTTAAGTTTAGTCACTAAAGGAGACGGTTAAGTTTAGTCACTAAAGGAGACGGTTAAGTTTAGTCACTAAAGGAGACGGTTAAGTTTAGTCTCTAAAGGAGACGGTTAAGTTTAGTCACTAAAGGAGACGGTTAAGTTTAGTCTCTAAAGGAGACGGTTAAGTTTAGTCACTAAAGGAGACGGTTAAGTTTAGTCACTAAAGGAGACGGTTAAGTTTAGTCACTAAAGGAGACGGTTAAGTTTAGTCTCTAAAGGAGACGGTTAAGTTTAGTCACTAAAGGAGACGGTTAAGTTTAGACGACTAAAGGAGACGGTTAAGTTTAGTCTCTAAAGGAGACGGTTAAGTTTAGTCACTAAAGGAGACGGTTAAGTTTAGTCTCTAAAGGAGACGGTTAAGTTTAGTCTCTAAAGGAGACCGTTAAGTTTAGTCACTAAAGGAGACGGTTAAGTTTAGTCACTAAAGGAGACGGTTAAGTTTAGTCACTAAAGGAGACGGTTAAGTTTAGACACTAAAGGAGATGGTTAAGTTTAGTCACTAAAGGAGACGGTTAAGTTTAGTCACTAAAGGTGACGGTTAAGTTTAGTCACTAAAGGAGACCGTTAAGTTTAGTCACTAAAGGAGACGGTTAAGTTTAGTCACTAAAGGAGACGGTTAAGTTTAGTCACTAAAGGAGACGGTTAAGTTTAGTCACTAAAGGAGACGGTTAAGTTTAGTCACTAAAGGAGACGGTTAAGTTTAGTCTCTAAAGGAGACGGTTAAGTTTAGTCACTAAAGGAGACGGTTAAGTTTAGTCACTAAAGGAGACGGTTAAGTTTAGACACTAAAGGAGACGGTTAAGTTTAGACACTAAAGGAGACGGTTAAGTTTAGTCTCTAAAGGAGACGGTTAAGTTTAGTCTCTAAAGGAGACGGTTAAGTTTAGTCTCTAAAGGAGACGGTTAAGTTTAGTCACTAAAGGAGACGGTTAAGTTTAGTCACTAAAGGAGACGGTTAAGTTTAGTCTCTAAAGGAGACGGTTAAGTTTAGTCTCTAAAGGAGACGGTTAAGTTTAGTCTCTAAAGGAGACGGTTAAGTTTAGACACTAAAGGAGACGGTTAAGTTTAGTCTCTAAAGGAGACGGTTAAGTTTAGTCACTAAAGGAGACGGTTAAGTTTAGTCACTAAAGGAGACGGTTAAGTTTAGACACTAAAGGAGACGGTTAAGTTTAGACCACTGAAGGAGACGGTTAAGTTTGGACCACTAAAGGAGACGGTTAAGTTTAGTCACTAAAGGAGACGGTTAAGTTTAGTCACTAAAGGAGACGGTTAAGTTTAGACCACTAAAGGAGACGGTTAAGTTTAGTCACTAAAGGAGACGGTTAAGTTTAGTCACTAAAGGAGACGGTTAAGTTTAGTCACTAAAGGAGACGGTTAAGTTTAGTATCTAAAGGAGACCGTTAAGTTTAGTCACTAAAGGAGACCGTTAAGTTTAGTCACTAAAGGAGACGGTTAAGTTTAGTCACTAAAGGAGACGGTTAAGTTTAGACACTAAAGGAGACGGTTAAGTTTAGTCTCTAAAG